>NC_057801.1:219441059-219441801 GCF_018294505.1 Triticum aestivum | reverse complement strand
ACGCCACACTCCTCCCGATGAACAGGACCCCCGTTTCGACCGTAGCGCTCCAACGCAAGTCCCTTTCATCCATTTTGCGGTACGCCACAACCCTCCCGATTAATAGGACCCCCGTTTCGACCGTAGGAGGTCCGTTTCCTCCGTTTTGCGGTACGCCACACCCCTCCCGATCAACAGGCCCTGTTCTGAACGTAGGAGGTCCATTTCCTCCATTGTGCAGTACGCCAGGCCTCGTTCCCATCGCTTGTTCCGTCCAAGACCTCCCGATGAACACGACCACGCATTCCGTTCCGACCCAGCCGGTTGGCTCCCACGCATTCTGTTGCCTCCCGATGAACACGACGCATTCCGTTGCCTCCCCATGAACACGACGCATTCCATTGCCTCCCCATGAACACGACGCATTTCGTTGCCTCCCCATGAACACGACGCATTCCATTGCCTCCCCATGAACACGAGCCCTCGCCGTACGTATGCACGACTAGGCGTTCGAGACCCCGCCCGTATGTACACATACGTGACCGTATTTTCTTTCTTGCACCCTGGCCACTGTACATATGTGTACATGCTACGTGCGCGCCTCTACTACGACACATGTGCGCCTCTACATCGACCAGTATGTACGTACACGTTCGCGACCAGGATGACAACGCTACGTACGCTTTGACCAGGTGGGTCCCGACTGTCAGGCACTTCCTTGCCTGCGAAGATGTAGCTGGTGGGTCCCAGCAGTCAGGGGGGC
>NC_057801.1:219395337-219440881 GCF_018294505.1 Triticum aestivum | reverse complement strand
TAGCTGCTGGGTCCCAGCAGTCAGGGGGGCGAATCATTTTTTTGCCTGGACGCACTTCCTTGCGTGCGAAGGTGTACCTGGTGGGTCCCAGCAGTCAGGAGGCGAATCTTTTTTTTCGGACGCACTTCCTTGCGTGCGAAGATGTAGCTGGTGGGTCCCAACAGTCAGGGGGGTGAATCATTTTTTTCGGATGCACTTCCTTGCGTGCGAAGATGTAGCTCTTGGGTCCCAGCAGTCAGGGGGCGAATCATTTTTTCATGCAATACGCTGGCCCATCCAGTGGTTCCCCGCTGTCAGGTGGAGGAATAATTATTTTGCGCGTAATAAGGAGGCACTTCCTTACTGGTGCCGTGGACCCAGCTGTCAGCCTCTCCACGTACATTCCACATCCGATGGAAGTCGTTCCTCGACCATGTTGACCACACCGCGCCGAGAGCACCACGGCGGTGGATGATGGCGAGGCCTAGAAAGGGGACGACGCGGAGCCGGGGAAGACGCGGCAGTGGATGCACACGCGGAGAGGGGTACGAGGGTTCACTGGTTCGGCTGCGCTACCGTCGCCGCAGAATAACAGGGGGTGTGGGTGAGTGGAGGGATGGCCTGGCCAGCGGTGGGAGTAGTAGGGGGCGGTGAGGCCTCCGCGGCAACACAGCCGGCCACGGGAGGCAGGAGCAGGCGGCACGACCGGTGCTGCTTTGGGCGGCTGGAGCAAGAAGACTAGAGGTTGAAGAAGCACGACGGCCGTTGGATGCACATCGTACGGTCACAGAAGCTAGAATCGTTTATATTGACTAAGTTGACAAAGCCCTTGGTACGTCAACTTAGTAGGCCCACAGGTCAGCTTCCGAAACGGTGCACCCCAGATATCAGGGGGATGAATCATTTTTTGGGTGGGTGAAGCTAGAATATCCGAGATTGAAGAAGAAGCACGGCATCCGTTGGATGGACATCCAACGGCCACTGCTGCTAGAACCGTGTGTTGACTATAAGTTGACAAAGCCTTGCATACCCGTTAACTCTTTTTTTGGGGACGCATCAACTTAGTAAGGCCAGAAATGTGTGGCAAAGAACTTATAGCCCATTTGAGATTTGTAAGAATGTGTAACCCATTTTTGAATTCTAATGGAATTTACTACAGCCCATTTACAGTTTGTTAAAAGTACAGCCCATTTCAACCAACCGTTCAAAACAGAATTCAATAAAATTTCCCACATTTTGATGGGATACGAATATTTTTATCCCGAAATTTTAGTCAGATTAAATACAATTTCAATATAAGTTTATATTGCGTAAAAATCCAAAGAAACATTCTGCTCGCAACAATTAGTGAAATTAAATTTTCAATATTCCAAAAATAATATTTTATAAACTAATCACTGTTTGGTGCATTTTTTATAGTTACTACCCAGTTTTTATAATTACATCCCATTTATTATTTCTTAAAGCCCATTTTCTTGTTAAGCCTAATGCATCCCTCTTAGGAAAGATTTGCAGCCCAGCTGGGCGTAGAATAACAACTTGACCTTGGCTGGGTATTCCTAAAAAAAGTATAGCTGGGCTCCATTTTCAGCTTGAAAAAAATTAATATCTGGGCTGGATATCTGGCCTGGGCTAGACGGGTCACAGCCCGCCCAATTAATACCTGCAGTGATGTTTTCGTTGTTGTTCAGAGGAGAAAAATTAATATCTTGGGTAAACATCGAAAAACTCTACCATGCTCACACCTCAAAAACACAAATACTGCTCGAGCTGCTTGGTCCCAGCTGTCGGCCGCTTCCTGTGCCATTCTCTCGTTTATTGACTACTCCCTCCTTTTCGGTTTATAATGCTCAATTCAAAAATCTCACCAATCAAGGTAGATGGCGAGTGGTGGAATACTTTTTCTAGTTTTGCAAAAGCACCTAATTAATGCTCTTGTTATCCTCAAAACATTATGTTTATAAATGCATTAATTGCAATGCATGCATGCATAAAGTATATGCATTGGTCATTTTTCTCTTAATACTTGCATGCAATGATTTAATGCACCTTGGAATCTGAACATGTGATGGAAAACAACCAAATTGAACCTTATAAAATGGAAAAACTAAAATTTTGAGATAATCCCTATAAACAGGAAAGGAGGGAGTACATAGGTAGACAATGGTGTGGGACCGTGATGTCAGGAAACCAGGAGGAAGCAAAATAAATTATAGTTATATATATATATATATATATATATATATATATATATATATATATAATAAGGAGGCACTTGCGTACGTGAGGCTATGGACCTGGTGGGTACCCATTGTCATCCTATCCAAGTAAAGTGATCTCCTCGCCCGCGCGCGCTTTCCGCCCGAAACAGTCAGCACCGGCCGCCCTGCTTCCCGGTGCAGGCGATTGCTCCTCCTTCAAACGACACAAGTGTCATCCATCAGTCCATCTGCCGCACACATTAATGATACGCGGTTGCTGAGGCGGCTACTCCGGCGTCACACGTTTGTCCCTCTGTCAGCCCACCATTGCTATATAAACTGCTGCACCGGCCATAGCCGCAGTCATCCGCATCTGTTGCCTTTCTCCTGTCCTCACCACTACTACCCACCATGGCTTCCTCGCACTCCAGCGCTCTTCGGGACGGGCGGACGACGGACCACAAGGAGATAGCAGCCATTGCTCCAGACCGGCTGGCCGGCAGGCAGCCGGAGGACGACGACGTCCCAATGGAGAACATGGTAGTCGACCATCCGGTGCCAACCCCCTCCTCCGCGCCATCCTCACCAGTGCATTGCACCATGACCATCGGCGAGGCCTGTGCCCAATATATGGACAGGGTGAGGCAGATGCGTGAGGAGCAGTTCCGGGAGGCGCAGGCTGATGCCGCCTACAACCACCATCTCCTCCAGGAGCACCTACAGGCGGAGGAGCAGATCGCCGCGGAGCGGGCGGAGCAGGAGGCGCTGCTCGACTCGTACCGCTCCGCCCGCAAGGGCCGCCTCGAGCGCTGGCGGTACCGCCTACGGGTGGTGGAGGCTGCGGCCACCTACCAAGAGGCTAGCAAAGAGGGCAATGAAGCGGGCGACGCGCTGTTTGGAGAGACCGAGGACGAGGCAGAGGACAATGCCGGCTCCGACGAGTCCCCGCTCTGCTGGCGTCGACGATGCCCTGCTCCGCCGACGCCCCGCGGCGCCAACAACGAGGCAGAGGACACCGCCGGCTCCGCCGAGGCCCCGCGGCACCAACAATGAGGCAGAGGACACCGCCGGCTCCACCGAGGCCCCGTCCCGCCAACAACGAGGCAGAGGACATCGCCGGCTCAGCCGAGGCCCCACCGTGCCGGCAACGTGGGGGAGGATTTCCACCGCTCCGCTAAGGCGCCGCCCACCGGCAACGAGACAGAGGCATCGCCAGCTCCGCCGAGGCCCCGCCCCGCTGCCAACGAGGCCGCGCCACACAGAAAACGAGGAAGAGTAGAACACGGTAGGTCGCCACCGCTTGGGTCCAAGTAAGGCCACCGCTGCTACCCTCCGGTTGAAGCCAAGCTAGGCGGGTTCACCATTGACGGTCGGTTAGCTTCCTGGCGGCGACGTGGAGTCGGAGAGCTGCGCTGGAGAAGAACGCTGCTTCTACTTAACTGCTGGTGCAGTTGGCTGACTGAAACGTGGGCCCAACAGGCCACATGCCAGTTTCGCAACTGCACCTGCAGTTAAGTCATTGAAGCTTTTGTTTGGCTCAGCGGGACACAGGTGGGTAGCTTCGGTTAATTAATTATACCTCCAGCGCACCCCTTTTTAGTTTTTTTTCGAAAAGGAGGATGACCCCCAGCCTCTGCATCTGGGAGATGCATGCGGCCACAAACACCCCTTTTTAGTTGAAGAATGTATGAAATGTAATGAAATCCGGCATGTTTATATGAAGTCCGACCGTGTATGAATGAATTTATTTCAATTAGTTCGAATTCCTGTATCACTGGCATTGGACGAAAATGCAAAACAATACGTACTAGCATTATTCCTAGGGTGATCACCACGTTTGCAGTAGTTTCACATGTACTCCCTCCGGTCATTTCTAGTCTGCATGCAAGTTTTGTCTGCAGTCAAAGTATCTCTACTTTAACCAATCTTATACAAAAAAGTATGCACTTTCACAATGTGCGAAGTAAAAAGGAACAGAAGGAGTTAAAAGAGTTTGAGCGGCTTTTTAGCATTTCTGTACATTGCAATCAAACACACAGGCCTAGCAATTCATAGAGAACATTCAACACAATATATGATTATGCATCTCAGCGACTCACATGTGATAGGCAATCTTTACTTCACAACTAAAGAATAAAGAAAAAATTGATTGTCGCTACTGACAGCAAAGGGCATCCCATTCGAAAATATCAAACGCATATCTTACTAAAATCAATGAGCAAAATTTGACAAGGTTGTCCCATTCCAAAATATCAAATGCCTACGATTGTGGAATGGGCAGGGTTTGCCATCAGTTCGGACATTGACATGGCACCTCGTGCTAAATAAACCAGTTGTTCTTTTTGTGCAGTTCCACCAAAATCAAACAAATTCATGCGTAGCTTGTATGATTTCGCCCTTATATGTTGCAACGCCTTGAACTTATGAGCACCTCCTTTCTTGTGGTGGAAACGAATGATTCGATGTATTAATGAACATTTTGTGCAGTTCCCGTTGAAATCAAGCTGAGCACCCCTGTTTGCACAAATACGAAAAAGTGATTATTATAAAGCAAACTGTACTATGAATTGACAGTTTCAACAGGCACATACATGGTCCATGTAGAGCACACTTTTAGAAAAATGGAACTCACCAGAAAGAATCCTAGAACAACATTGTACTCGCGCATCACAGCAAAAAAATGGATATTTGTCAGTCCTTCTGAGCTGAAGTTAGTTTGGTCTTGTGGGGAGTAATGTAACCATCCTTCAACTGCTCCTTCTGATGAGAAGATAGACAGTGCTTCTTCATCCTAGCATAATCGGAACTAGTCACTTCACGTACTCCATATTCTTCTTCAGAGGAAGATAATCCTGTTTTGCAAAGACAAGAGGACTACTAAATGCTAGCATCCATGTTTGCTCGAAAAAAAGGAAAGGAAATATTTAAAACAGCACAGATGAAGCACTTCCCAAGGACAATACCACTTTTTCATGACAGTATCTAAACAGTAGCACAACACGAATAGAGATGACAAAGCTCAATCATATGGATGAAATCAGTGGGCGAGTACCAACCTTTGTCAGGAGGCTGATTGTGTAGAGCATACAGATGAAGCACTTCTCGGGAACCATTTGTTGCTATCTACGGGGGTGGCCATGCTTATTATATACACCTTGATTAGTTTAATGTTTCCAACATCTTCTTGTGCAGTTCCACTAAAATATATGGTATCTTCAAAGAAGATCCCTGTTTGCACAAGTAGAGATAATTACGTATGGCATCAAATCAGTGGCAAAACAATTGCTCGTTCCAGCCATAGAAATAAATTAAGATGCAAAACTATATCATTACTTGTGTCATCACAGTTGCAGTGCTTCATTACAGCACCGGGAGTTGATTTTTGTTTTTCTTCCGCTTGTTCTTCCCCGTCATCACTTGGTTCAATAACAGACAAGCTTCGCCTTCAATGTAAGATTTGGCATGTCAATTAGGGAGCAGAAGTATAGTACTAAACTTAATTTTCTGATGAAAGTGGCAAAATACAGGCCAGCGGTTGTGAAATATCCTTATCTTACCTCAATGTTATATTACGGTGCACATACAGATTGGAAGTCTTGTCTCCATTTGTGCAGTTCACTAAAATCAAGCAACATTATCGTACAAGTAGCACAACATATGAAAGCACACTACAGAATCATGTGAAAGAAGGCTAGTACTGACCTCTCATGATGCGGAATTCAAACAACTCACAAGAAGAAGAACTGAACCAAATTTGCCTTAACGGATAGGAAGTAAGATCTCCTCTTGTGCAGTTCCACTAAGATCAAGCAATCAAGCAACGTTGTCGGTGTGACATTTCGGTTGAACTGCACAAAACACTCTTAAAACAAAAGTGTTTTGTGCAGTGCAACAAAAGGTCACAATGGCAACGAGGTGAAGTAGATAACCCTGTTTACACAGAGGTGCAAAGGAAACAATTAGTGGTCAATAACAGTGGATGACACAGAAGCCAACAAAAAGAAGCATCTATCTTATCTAAATGGGAAAGAAAGCAAGACAGTAGCATTTTCCAAATGGTGGCATTGATTAATATTAACATAGAGATTATATTAACAATAAAATTAGTTAAACATGTAATTTGCTTTTAACTGTGGCATTGCATCAATTTTCCAGTGGCATTATTAGAGGGTGTTTGTTTACAGGGACATTTTGGTGTAGGGACTAAAAAAACTCCGTGTCAGTCACATCTAAACCAAACAGGAGGGACTTTTCGGGACTAAAAGTGGGCATTTGGGACTAAAGAAAGAAGACCCTGAGGGTGTCTTTTGGGACTTTTTCCAACAGTTGCCCCTGCCACGCATCGCACCTTGTTTCTATTAGTTCATTACTAGGGGTAACATGGTCTTTTATCATGTCATTTAATAACCTCTAGTCCATGTTTAGTCCCTAGAACCAAGTAGGTAGGGACTAGGGAGTTTTTAACCAAACAGGGCCATAGATTAACAATAGCTAATGAGTTGCACGGGACAGTGGACGCACCAGCACCATGTGCATCTACCGATGTACTGTGGTCATGCACAGTCTGTTACAACAAAGAACAAACAACCAAGGAGCATGTTTGTGTTGGTCCCAGTTTTGTTATCCTTAGACACCTTTCCCTATGTGAGCGCAGCAAATCTAGTCCTGCTCAAACTCTACAGCCTTGTCCCTTCCTTTCCTTTCTGAACAAGTACTTTCGCCCCTTCCTTTACTCTTTGAACCACGTCCTAGATTTATGCGATACACTTTCCCCACTACTTTCCCCCATTCCTTTCCTCTTTGAACCACGTCCTAGATTTATGCCATACAACTTTCCCCCTTCATTTCCTCTTTGAACCATGTCCTAGATTCATGCTATATACAACTTTTCCCACTACTTTCCCCCACTCCTTTCCTCTTTGAACCACGTCCTAGATTCATGGTATACATGCAGCTAGAGCAATGCATGTGGAGTAAGTAAAATATACCTTAAGGTTCTTGGGGCGTGGTTCGGTGGGCGACGGGACGGCGGCGAAGAAGAAGGGGTCGGAGGACCTCCCGCGCCGCCGCTGGGTGGAAAGTGAACAGCAGCGCCGGTAGTGGATTCCCTCCCTCGCCGACGGCGAAAGCGTTAAGCCTCCTTCCTTTCCCGGCGGACGGATCCTACCGACTCTTTGAGCAGCAGTGAGGGGAGAGAGAGGCCAACGAAGTCTTGTTTAGATCTGGAGAGGGCGAGAGAGTGTGAAGATAGCAACTACAAGAGCTGAGGATCCAGCGGGAGAGGGCGAGAGAGTGTGAAGAGAGCAACTACAAGTGCTGAGGCTCCAGCGTGTATTTATATACTGGAGAGAGAGTGTGAAGCGTGCAAACCCTAGAAAACATTTTGACCAATCAAAGAATCCTCCTGGCAAAAATTATGCTCAAGTGTAGTTATCGAACCTGAGACCTCAAGTTTGATGAGCGAACAGGCTAACCAGCTACACAACCCTCCAGTTATGTTCAACGAGAGGAAAATAACCTTTTATACATTCCTGCATTCGTGTGACCGGCATGCCTTGTTTTTGTGTGTGTGTGTGTGTTTGATGGAGTCATTAGGATTTCAATAATAATCGTGTCATGTGGCTTTGGTGGTAAGACTATCCACAGTGGTGCAGAAATAATGCAGCCTTAGTCACCTTACCTCTCTTCACGTAGTACGTTGGGTCCCACCAGTCAGAGGGTGAAACAAACAAATTAATAAGAAAAATTAAAAGCGTCAACGGTGTATCTTACTACCTCACACACCTCGCTACTGCTCGGGAACACTATCTAATTGATCCCTCTATTCGCTCACGTACTATTTTAAGTGAATCCTTATTATAACATGCACACAAATTTTGGGCACTTGTATTTGACTTAAGTCAGTGTGCCACCGTATATCGTATACTTACTACTCCCTCCGTCTAGGTGTAATAAGTTACGTTAGAAGGTGCAACGGGACCAAGGTGCGTGCGTGTGCGTGTGTGTGTTTAACAGCATGTGTGTGTTAGAGAGTGCGACAGATCGACCTACTCCTACAGAGATATGGTGTGTAGTGTACGATTTTAGCCGCGAGAGTCGGTGCATCCTCTCGTTTCCGGGCGTGTCTGGTAGGGACATGCGGACAGCTGCCACGCCCGCTCCTGACCAGCCTAGCCCACCCAAAGCCCCTCCACCGCCCGCGTGCGCTTCCCGCCCGAAACGGTCAGCGCCGCTCCAAAGAATCGGTGCCGTACTCAAGCCTGGGCAGAGCGGACGCGACCTCTCACTGGCGCAAGAGTGATGGTTGCTTCCTCCGTCCAACTTACTGCTGGGTCTATGTGATTTGACGGCTCATTAGTCTTTATTACTGAGGTGGTAGGACTACTGGATGTCCCACGCTTTCGGCGAAAGGAGGTAGTAGATTACAATTTTCTCCATTCTTACAGCGGAGGAGTGGAAGAGCAGTGAAAACACGCAGGCTTAGTGATTACATGGCCCACCTCACACTATCACCGTGCGACACCTAACTCTTTACATAGTACTCCCTCCGTTCCTAAATATTACTAGATGAGTCCTCGCTCGTTACCACGGAACAGCGATATATTTCTCCGTGCAAAATTATTGATTTCATAGAACTAAAAAAAATCTATAACCGCATGACAAATGTGGTAGCAAACTAAATAAACTCCCATCATCATTTAGATCATCCCACATAAGGAAAAAAGATCAGCCAACTCCTACTGCATAATGGGATTATATTTTTCTTTTTGACATGTTAATGGGACTTAAAAGCTCACTTACATGCATGCTACGGTGCATGCTTGCATGCAGACATGTTGATGTGATTTAAAACCCACTCACATGCATGTGCCATGGAATTTCTGCATGCTTGCATGTGGCTTAGTGCTGAGCCTCTCAACGTCTAGATCAGACGGCTATTATGACTGATTTACTTCATCTAACGGCTACGTCAATTTTGATGATGCGGCTCAAGGAGAGGATAGAGAATTCCTAGTAGTGGGGGCTAGCTATTACTAGTAGATAAGCCTTTGTAGAGATTCCACTAGGTGAACTACATACGGAACAAAATGAATTAATCTACACTTAAAATGCATCTATATACATCCACATGTGGTTAATGGTGAAATCTCCACAAACACTTATATTTAGGAACGGAGGAAGTACTAGTATAGTACTAGTATGTACTGTAATTTATCAGCGAGATAAATTTGTACAATGCTATGAAGCTTCCAGCTCCTGTTACATGTATCTTGCGTCCAAGGTTGCCCATTGCAACATTTCATCAAATACAAAGGAGACTAACATGCATGCTATTGCATCTCAATGATTGACAGATCATAGCAAATATGTACTCCCTCCGTTCCAAAATAAGTGTCTCAACTTTGTGCAAACTTTAGTACAAAGTTGTACTACTACTAAAGTTGACACTTATTTTGGAACAGAGGCAGCTAAAGAAAAAAATGATCCATGCAGTCCCTAGCCCTTGAACCGTGAACCCTGACTAGGCTTCAATTTGCTGGCAATATTCGAGCTTCCTAATAAATGAAGTTTGCAACCTTTTGACCATCGGATCATTTTGTGCAGTTTCACCAAAATCGAGATGAGCATCCCTATGGCAAAGAAATTGAAGAAGCGTGATTAGAATAAGATTACTAGGACTAGTTGATGAGTATTAAACTCATCACAAATACAGTACGTAGAAGCCAGTAGAGGTATTAGGTATGTGCGGGGCAAAGAAGTAGAGAAATATCCACAGGGAGTGATGTGGGCAGCTGGAGCAGTGGTGCAAGCCGGCTGTAAAGGGAGTTGTACCTGAGGGACGTAGCTCGACCTTCAGGAGGGCGGTGGGAGGAGGCAACTGCCCACGTCGCGGCAGTAAGCAAGGGACGAAGGCAACCTCACCGGCTTTGTGAGAGAGAACGGCGGGGACCCCTGATCGGGACGTGCCGACAGTGGGTTTTCGCCGTCGGTGACGGCCACCGCATCTACACTAAGCATCCACCCCTTCCCCAAGCGGACGTGATCTGGCGGGATGTTAGAGATGTGGCCACAGTCGTTTTGTGTGAGAGAGTGTGAAGAGAGCAACCCCAGCAAGCAACCGTGTAGGCTGGCCCGTCCTGACTATGTATATAGTGGAGTGGTTCCCTTTTCTCTCCATATGAACCGATCATATTGCGTACGTGCCACTTAAGAAAAAATATATTTATAAATGACACGGCACCTACTACTCGTTCTCCTATAACCTTGCGCTTGGCATTTCCAAAATATTAACCCTGCGATTGGCTCTTCGTCTCTTCGGGAAGTCGAGCAATAATGGTAGTGCAGTATATATCGTTCTGGCTATATGAGACCGAATGAATTGCTGCACGTCCACCACATGGGCGAGGGTCGAGGGGCGAGGGAGAGTGCTACTACATACGGAGCAAAATGAGTGAATGTACACTCTAAAATACGTCTATATACATCAGTGTTTGGAGTATGTACTAGTAGTTCATATTGAAATCTACTAAGGACATATATATTCCAAACAATATGATATAATCTCTACAACCAAGGTAGTAGGGACGAGGAGTAAACGGAGGGAGTAGTAAATTTTTCTCCTCGTCGTGCGAGCCACCGCGCGCATGGGCGAGGGAGGAGCAAGCTTCACCTCATCCTGCGAGCCACCGCGCCCTTGGGCGGGGGAGACGGCGTACTAAGCAAGCTTCTCCTCGTTCTGCGAGTTGACGGGACACATCAAAAGTACTCCAGTGTATAGAGCCTTGCCTCTAAGGTAGGTCCCACATGGTTTGCCTCTTTTTTTAATGTAACATAACGCGTCAAGTCACAATTTCACTACTAGGGAAAAGGCTAGCAGCAGCGCGGGTTTTCAGGCTAGCAGCAGCGCGGGTGGCCGCGCTACTAATAAGGCGCTACAGCTAACTCATAGTAGTAGCGCGGCCCCAACCAGCGCTACTACTGTTGAACGATATCAGCAGCGCTTTTCAGGAACGCGCTACTATTAACTAGCTGTAGCGATTTCTTCATCCCACGCTACTGCTATCTCTTTCATCATTTTCCATTTCAACTCTCCCTTCAGATGCTAGAAACTAGGTACTATCTTTCATCAAATTCATAAACCATTACTAGGTACGGTAGTACTCCCTTCATTCCAAATTACTCGTCGTGGTTTTAGTTCAAACCACGACGAGTAATTTGGAACGAAGGGAGTACTAAGATAACAATTTCATGCATAGCCAACATGCATCCTCAAGCAGTACATGCATGGTCATATCAACAGCCATCATCATATGTAGTTTTAGATGATATCGAGGACGATCATCATATGTAGTTCTAGATGATATAGCCACACACACATATGTAGTTCTAGATGATATAGCCACACACACATGTAGTTCTAGATGATATCGAAGACAATCATCATCCGCAAGCCTGGGCGGTTGGTGTTCCTGATAGTAATTAGGATGGCCTGTCCAACATGAAGATTCTTGCCATCGAGGAATTTCTTCCACCCAACCGAGCTTAAGTGTGTGCGACCGTCCGTGTCCACGCGGTAAGTACAGGTTGTGACGGAGCCCCTTGCAGTAAGGCGTAGTCCAGCTAAGCCTTCTTCATCAGGCTCGATTCCATAACTCACAGATATGCTCTTTGCCAATTTCTGAATAAGAAAAACATATCAACTAATAAGCATGTGATCGAACTCTACACTAAAACATATATATCATCGACTAGATTCCACACAACATATACCATATCATTGGACTGTACACTAAGTAATTCACACTATTAATTTGCATTTGTAAGTATAACATACCATATCATGTCGATCAACCATGGTATTTGTCAAGCGGGTCACGAATGGCACCCCGACAAAGTCAGCACGTGGCGGAATTATGTCCCACAGGTTGGACACCTCCTCCTCACTCAGCCTTGTTCTTTGAGCTACGATGGCTTCATGAAGTGGGTCCTCATCATCTTCATCATCTTCATCATCTTCATCATCTTCGTCATCTTCATCATCTTCCACCAGGTTGAGATAAATGACAGCTAGCTTGGGTCTTTCTACTCGGAAGTTGAAGCTGATCAACTCACCACCAGTAAGATGCATGCGAGCGACGAAACGGGCCCATCCATCTCCTCCAATCTGCGACATATTGCGTACTTTCTCGACCTCCATAGTGTACGGCCCCCTAGGAGCCTCAAATGTCACAGTGTCTCCTGTCAGCTTGTTGAATTTCAACCTCACATTGCATGGGACGATCTGTGTAAATTAAGCAAAATGACACAATGCAGTAATGCCAACACTAAAAAAAATAGTTATTACATTTCATCTAATTTCTTACCGCCGCATGACGAAAACTCGGCCGGAAGTAGATGCCGAACAGCTTGCCAGTTGCAAGGCTGCTGGCGCATCTTGACTTGCACAGTTGACATAGTGGTGGTGGTGGCGCCATTCTTCCTAAAGCAATATGAGCAAAGGATTACTAAATCAACTAAATCAAAATGTTCTAAGTCAACTAAATCAACTAGCCTACTAAATCAACTAAATCAAAATGTTCTAATTCAACTAAATCAACTAGCCTACTAAGTCAACTAAAGCAATATGTTCTAAGTCAACTAAATCAACTAAATCAAAATGTTCTAAGTCAACTAAATTAACTAAATGAATTAGCCTACTAAATCAACTAAATCAAAATGTTCTAAGTCAACTAAATAAACTAACCTACTAAGTCAACTAAATCAAAATATTCTAAGGCAACTAAATCAAATAGCCTACTAAATCAACTAAATCAAAATGTTCTACTAAGTCAACTAAATTATATCAACTAAATCAAAATGTTGCATATGAGCAGGAGGGAGAAGGAGGGCGACTCGAGGAGGGAGAAGAGAGTAGGATGGAGGAGGAAGGCGGAGCACGGAGGGGCCGGCCAGCGCGGCCAGTTGAGGGAGGACGGAGGAGGAAGGCGGAGCGAGGAGGGGCCGACCAGCGGCGAGTGGAGAGGGAGGACGGAGGAGGAGGCCGGTACCGAGTCCAGCAAGGAGGAGGAGGTGACGGCGCGCGGCAAAGACGGAGGAGCGGCGACGGGGGCGCGCGGCACAGACGCGCGGAGGAGAGGGGCGACCGCCGGGGGCGCGCGGCGCAGATAGAATTTTTGGCTGTGTGTGTGAGTGGATCCGAACGGAGGAGATCAGGGAGATGGATGGCTTAGCAGTAGCGCTCTTCAGCAAAATGCTCTACTGCTAAGCTATCTAGCAGCAGCGCTTTTCAAGATAAAGCGCTACTGCTATATGTCAGCATGCAAAAATAAACATTGATCATCAACGATCTTTTTGTGTACAATCTGATTCGACAATATGAGTCCTCACCGGTTTAGGAACAGGTGAAGACTCATATTGCAGCCACAAATTCTACACATAGAGTTCAATGAAGATCAAGTGCTTGTCAAAGTGTGAGAAGTAACATATTTAAGGTGGTATAAACTCTCTTCACGGAGCAAGGTGGGACTAAATTTTTTAGGTAACTTAGCAGTAGCGCTTGTCTGGGAAAGGCGCTGCTACTATGCTAAGTAGCAGTAGCGCGCGTCGTATTAGCGCGTTGCTACTATAACTAGCCTCGCGGCGGCCTCGTAGGAATTATAGCAGCAGCGCGTCTTTGGGTGGACGTGCTACTGCTATATTTGTATCAGCAGCGAGTTGCAGTGGACCGCGCTACTGCTAGTTAGCAGCAGCGAGTTATTTTGAGGCGCGCTGCTGATAAGATTCTGTGTATAGGCTTTTCCCTAGTAGTGTTTGTTTGTTCACCCGTGGTAGACGATCCTCCCTCCACCAAGTGGACAACCAGTACACGTGCCAAATAACCACATGGGCTGCCTTTTTCGTATAGAAATGAGCTCCACCGTGTACCCGCACTGGTGTGGTTGGGAAAGAGACGGGAGTACGTGCGCCGTGTATGCACCTCTTCTCTTCGTGCACGCCCCCCACCTACATGGGTGTGTGTGAGAGAGATACAAACCGCGTTTGTGACTGTTTTCTATTTTGTGGTGGGGGTGGGGTGGGTGGGGGTTGATTTCATGAATTATTTATGGGAATATGTGTTGATGACATCTCAAACAAAATTTTGCATGCAATGTGTGTGAAATGAAGGCCTATCCATATCATACATAGAGGGTCGGGCAATCCACGAGAAGAGAGGGAGGGGTCATAGCTATCGATAGAGTCGAAGAGAGGATCAAGTACGGGTGGGTGCGAGATCGATGAAGAGAGCCATCAAAATTGCGTGTGTGTGTGTGTGTGTGTGTGTGTGCAAGTCAAAGATATAGGGCGACTGGCCTACCGGAACGTTAGAGGGCACATGCCAAGTTTGTGTGTGGCAGGGAGACATGACTAGAGCGCTTGATGTATCGGTGTGTGTGGGGGGGGAGGGGGTGAGGGGAGGGGTAGGTAGAGGCCTAACTATAGAGGTAGAATGACTCGCATATGTGTTGAGAAGGAGAGACCCAGCTATGTCATGAGGGAGATCGGTCGACATCCATACATAACTGAAGGACAGGAAATATGATGGGACAGAGAGAGAGGAGAGAGAGAGGGAGGGAGAGGGAGGGAGAGGGGTAGAGTGCTGGATGGGTGATGGAGTTGCTTCTCGGAGATGTTGGGAGAGGCCTACTAGACAAACTGAGGGTGGAAATGCAATGTTATCAATAAGAGTGGGGATGTGTTTCTGTGTGTGACTGTGCGTGATAGATATGTCGAGACGCATTGATGGATGATGAAGGGGGACCATGTGTTTGGTAAGAAAACCTAACTAGATCGGTATATCAATTGTTGTTTGTCGGAGGAAGGGAGAGACACAACTAATGAGGTAGATCGATCGATGTGTGGGTAAAAACGAGTTATAAGGAACTAGCTGGCTATATGTATAGCGAGAGATCGGTCGGTGTACATCCATTTGTTAGAGGCAAATAAGGCCCAACGAGACGGATAGACAGAGAGAATGGAGCTAGGAGGTGGTGAGAGAGGCCCAACTACTAGCTAGATAGGGGGAGGAGTGTGCGGTTGTGAGATTGATTAAAAGAGGGGTGAGAGTTTACACGTGTGTCTGACCATATGAGAGACACGAGGCAAGTACACATAAAGGAGGAGATTGAAGCTGTGTGTGTATGTTGTAGGCAGGCATCACTGGAGAGGTTTATCGATTGGTGTGTGTCGGAAAGGAGTTGTGGAGACTCTGGGAGAACGACCTAAAGGAAAAAATGAATGTGCCCGGTGGATAGAATGCCGAGGGAGGGGGAGGGCGAGGAGGGCGTGTGCATGCACAAGAGCAAGTTACTGGTAGCTACAAAGGTTAGAGGATTGTGTGGGTGTAAGAGACTAACAAAGATCATAATTTGATATGAAAGCGGATTCATATATTTGAATAGGAGATCATAGTGTTTTAAACATTGCATGCATGAATATAGCGGTGATACACGTGTTGTGCACATGTTATACCATAATGTGATAATGCATGGCATTGGCAACTCACAGCTAAATGCCAAACAATCTAAACCATACTATACATCAAACAATCTCACATTTCATTTGAATTTGTGATAATGTGCGGCGTTTGCAGCTTACAACTAAATATCGAGCAATCTAAACAATACTATATATCAAACATTCTCACATTTTATTTGAATTTGTGGTAATGTGTGGTGTTTGCAACTCACATCTAAATACTTGTAGGCGTAGGGGGCGGGGCACCATACATAATGTGATAAACACATTATACATATGAGACATGGTTTAGATTATGAAGATCTAGCTAGAGCTAGAAATGTAATGTTATTTGAAATCAAAATAAAGTGGATTCAAAAAATCTAGTTCGAGTTCATATAGTACACATAGTTCATATGTAACTCGATACTGATCATGTGGTGTGCTGGGAAGATAATACACAAACGATGGTTTAACTTGACAATAATGATGATTGTAGATCTTATTAAAACAGAGAAATGAATTCAAATGCATTGACTTCACAACAATCATTACTGTAGATCTTATTCAAATTTAGTTCATATTGAAGCGGTAGTATATACGTTTGGAATGCACTAAAACGTTCATTTGAGTAGTAGGTTGCATGCATTATACACGTAGCGAAATATTTTAATTGAACATAACATGAATTCAAAGTTTTGAATGACATTTGTAGTGCGCATTGATTTGGTATAGTACACGTTAGGCTTGTCCGGAAATTTCAACCCGCGCCTTGTTAGCCCAAAATATTTAAGATATATCTTTGTCTCGTTGTGCTTCGACAACTCCCTCCATCTCAACCCGCGCCTTGCTATTCCGAAATTCAACGCGCGCAAAAACTCCCACCTCCTGTGAAATCCCGACACGTGAAATGCCCGTGGTACCCCTGAACCGAAAGAACCGCCTCAAATCGGTGGGGGGTACTTTCGTAACTTACCCCACATTTCGGACAAGCGCGTCTCTAAGCCATGGTTCCCCACTGCCATCCCATCCGCCCACCCATTTGTACACCGAGGCCGCAAAAACCCACGACGAAACCCCACACCTTGCTTCGTCCACCACCAAGTCGGAGCTTCTTCCCCGACAACGTCGTCCATAGCAACACCTCGACGCCCCTCATCCACCGTACCGGATGAGGATCCGTCGTCGATCTCATCGTCCCGCCAGTTCAGCCACCCCGTGCTCCACCTCCAAGGAGCTGCCCCGACGTTCCCCTCGTCTTTCGCGCCACCTCCATTCCCACACCGCCATCTTCACCTGCACCACCGGAAGAGCATCATCATCACCGTTTCCTTGGATGAAGTTGCGGTCTAATCGGCGCCACCAAAGAGGTTGTACACTAATCACCGCATTTTCTTCTTGATTCGATCTCGCGGTGCTGCCGGCGCTCGGTCCCGAGCCGACACGGCGCGACTACATCCACGGCAGCATCGCCAGCCACTTCCTCCACGGTGTCGCTCCCTCGGCGGCGACGTCCACATCAGTAGGAGTTGCTGCTGCTTTAGCTCTTGCTCGCGTTACTGCTCTGCTCTTGCTCTCGGTCCCCTGCCTGGTCTGCTCTTGCTATTGCTCTTGCTCGTGCTGTTACTCTTGCTCTTGCTCTTGCTTGCGATGGTGCTCCGATTTGGCTATACTTCAGTCGACTGAATTGACTTTTGGGTCAGTCGATTTCCAAGGGGTGGGCTCGTTGGGGTGAAGGAAGAACCAGCCATAGCAGGAAGGGGGGCTCGCCGGAGAGGTACCCCACTATCTATCTTAGGGTTCAGGATAGGGGCGGTGGTCGCCGGCGGTGGCGGGGCGTTGGCGGGGAGGTGGCATGGGGATCGCCGAAGAAAAATCTTGGCACAGGGGGGCCTAGAGGGATGGTCGGGGCGGCGGCGGATCGGCAGTGGGGAGTGCTTTCGGGGCGGGTGGGGCGGCGCACCGCCGGCCGCGTGCGGCGGGGGGCTGCTGTTTGGCCGGTGGTGGCTGGCGGCTCAGGGGGTGGAGGTTGAAGATGAACCGCAGGCCCTTGATTTCGTATCCAACGGCTGCAAAATCGACTGACAAGAGATGAAAAAGTCAGTCGACCGACATGTAGCCTCACCTTGCTAGTGCGTTCAGTTTCGACAGCAAAATTCAGTTTCGATAGCAAAATTCAGTTTGGACAGTTAGGTTCAGTTTCGACAGTTAAGTTCAGTTTCGACAGTTAAGTTCAGAGATGAGCGGCTGATGTATTTTACATCTAGCACTTTGTGGTTATGTATTTTACGTCATGTATTGGAGATGCTATTAGAATTCCACTCAGGTTAAAGTTGTTCGTTGTCTCTCTTGTCCTGCTTCAGACTCAGCGTCGTACAACTCACCGGAGCTGCTCCAACGACGAAACCCTCCATCACAGCGGAGCAGTACCTCGGGCTCCATCTCCAGACGCCTAAGATCTTCTTCCCCTCCTCCGACAGCAAAGTTAGCCGGAGCATCCTCACCGGCCAACCCAATCACGCTGAGATCGACATGGCTTCGCCAAAGAGGTTGTACACTTGTTGCATCTCTTTTTTACTCTGCATGTTATATATATTGTCCACTAAGGACACGGATTTGTTTCTTTAGTGTCTCCTTGAAAGAAAAACGTAGGAATTTTAATTTTCACTTGTCCTCCTTTTCAAATTCCTATTCATGAAGCACAAGACTAAGAGATAGTAGCATAATAGCATTATAACCGTACATTTTCTTGTGGTTTGACTTAATCTCACCATGCTTCTTTGCATCCTGTGATCTTCCAATTGTTGTGAATCAAACACCCAGATTGGCAGAAATTCTGTGATTTAAAATTCTATGTTTTGCACGTGCATTCCTATCCTATTCCTGTCTATTTCCTATCCCTGCATTGTTGGAATCCTCCAATTCAAACGAGCCCTTACAGAGTTACTTCTCTTACAGATAGTTGTCAAAGAAAACCTTGCGTGGTTTGTCCCAGTCCTACTGCGATGTCGTCCACCCCAGCTCAGTTGCTCCAACGACAGAAGGGTCCAGCACAGCAGGGATCCGACCTCCAAACTGTCTTTTGCCGCCTCAGATCTTCTTCCCCGCCGCTGGCAGCCATGAAAACTGCATTACCATCATCAACCGAGAAGATGACCTCGAGGACTACACGGGTCCGCAAGAGAGGTCACACTCTTCCGTGTCTGCTTACGTTATGCATCGCTTAATATTACATGCTACTTTATCGTCCTGTTCACCGATTAGACTCTGAGTCAGCTCCAAACTAATGGTCAAACTTGTGTTTTTAAATGGTTGTGGGGTACATATCGGGGCCGCTATCAATAGTATCTATCTACTATCTGGTTAATCTCCGGTGTCTACTATGAATTTCATGTTGTGTGGGAAACAAACAGTAAAGAAGCCATTATCTGTATTTATTAAATGAAGCCATTATCTGCCTGCTATTATTGGTTTTGGGTCTATCCACAGGTTTCTACCATCACTCTGGATTTCTGCATGCACTCCTTACATAATCTCACTATGTTTTATTCCAATGCATGACAGTTATTGTAAATAATGGAACTGAACATGTAGAGCAAAAGAGACGAGCCTTGCGTGGCAATAATTTCATGCAGACGGCGCTCCATGGTAGGCGCAAAGGCAGCCCCCTCCACGCATTTCGGATTGTAATCGAGAGGAAGATATCTGTTCTGAGGGGGATTCAGAAGGAGAAGATAACTCCTATTTACCCCCTGAGGTCTTCGCTCTAACTTGGCATGCTGATGTTGGTTATATCCTGCATATGGTGTCTTGCATTGCTTACTTTATACATCAAATATGTCATCTGCTTAGTTTAGACATCCTTTGTGCGAATGCCATCTGTTTAGTTTATTCATCATTTATGTGAATTATGCAACTCCACCTTGTTTAGCCAGGCATCATATGCCATCCTGCTTAGCCAGTCACCTTATATGTAAATTATATCAGGCCATCCTTTTTTCTTCGTTACATATTACATTCGTCAACAATGTTAGTACATTCAACTGCTCTTCGTGTGCATCATCCATTTGACACGGTGATGGCAAAATCTAGAGTGAAAACAAGGTCTTCTGAGCAGACTATGCTATTTGATGAAGCGCATATCTCGCTGGTTACGGATAGCTCCTCAGAGGAGGATTTAGACACAGATGACCAGTCCTATTCCCCCCCCCCCTGAGGTGTATGCTCTAACTTGGCAGGGTTATGTTTCTCATATCATGTGTATGGTGTCTCGCATTGCTATGCCATTTTATTAGTTTAGACATGCTTTGTATGAATGCCACCTGTTCAGTGTCTAATTACCATATATGTGAATTATGCATTGCCATCTTGTTGCAAGACATTATATATGTGAATTATACAATGCTATCTTGTTGCAAAGGCATTATATATGTGAATTATGCAATGCCATGCTGTTTAGCCAATCATCATGTATGTGAATTATATCATGCTATCATTTTTTTGTATTACGTGTTCCATTTGCCGACAATGTTTGTATATTCAACTACTCTTCCTGTGCATCAGCCATTTGAAGTGGTGATGGAAGTATCTGGAATGAAAACAAGGTATTCAGACCAGACAATGCTACCTGCTGAAGTAGACATCTTGCCGGCTACAGAGAGCCCCGCAGAGGAGGATTCAGAGACTGATGACCAGTCCTATTTCCCCCCAGAGGTCTATGCTCAGACTTGGCAGGGTTATATTACCCATGTCATGCATGTTGTCTTGCATTGCTTAGTTATTACATCATATATAGATTGCCATCTGCTTACTTGCTTACTATATAAATCATATATCTGAATTATATCATGCCATCATGTTTACATAGTACATACACATCATCTATCTGAATTATGGCATGGCTACCCATTTAATAAAGACATCATATAGTTATATCATCTCATCCTGTTTAGTGTTTACAGTCATCGTATTTAGAATTATGGCATTCTATCCATGAATGTATGTGAATTATGGCATGCCAACCTATTTAATAAACACATTATATAGTTATGTCATGTCATCCTATTTACATAGTCTCATATTTTGAACTATGTCTTTCCATCTTTTTTAGTTAGCCATCATAATGTGAAATTGTGTCATGCTATCCTGTTTAGTTAGCCATCATATATGTGAAATTGTGTCATGCTATCCTGTTTGGTTAGACAGCATAAATATGAATTATTTCATGCCCTCTTTTATTCCCCACTATCCATTGCACCTGTCTATCATACAATGTCTATACTTTCAATTACTTTTCTTGTTTATCAGCCATTTGAATTCGAGAGCGTGATGGCAGTATCTAAGGGAGTAACAACACGGTCTTCAGAAAAGATAGTGCTACCAGTTGATGCAGATAGAACCACGGTTGTACTTGCCCAAGGACCAGATCCACCACACATAACCCAGACTCTCGCAGATTGTACCCCTACCCAGTTGGACAGAGAACCAGCTACACCCCTTCTAACCCCAACCCCGACAGATAGTAACCCATTTCCAGTTGACACAACACCATCTCCACCACAGAGCACCCAAACACGAGCGGTTAGTAAGGGAACTGCAGTGCCCAAAGCATGAGGACCACCACTCCGAATCCCAAACTCAACGCTTAAAGGAGAAGAAGATTTGTTCTCAGGTCAGGTTCTGTAGCTATGGTTCATACTCCTTTGCTCTTACATTACTGTATTTACTCATATCAACAATTTTCAAATTCGAAGGATGGAATTGAAACTCCAATGGCGCAACAGGTATGTTTTAAACCTGTTTCTTTAACTGGTTTGCTGTTGTAACCTGCTCTATGTTGATTTCAGTTTCAATTGAATAAACAGTTATGTTCTCATGTCATGCACATTACAAGTGTTGTTATTGCTCTATAGTTACCCACACTTATCTTCTGTCTATTCTGCTTTGTCTTGAACAAATATTATTTGAACTATGTCTCTATCTTGATTTGGCAACAAAAACTAGAATGATATAGACCATAAAGTGACCATGGCACATAGATATATGTTTGTTTCATGCTGTTATCCTGTCCACTTTACTACTGAACTCATTTACCAAAATGAGTTTCATATACAACATGGTAAACATGTGATGTGTCTGCTTGTTTCTCTTTTAGAATGCGGACAAAATATTGGAGAACAGTACCGCATTATCCAATGGTAAAGGAAGTAATGCAGATAAGGTTCAAGATAGTGAGACATCCCTGCTGGTCTCCAAGAAAGCTGATAAAAACTATCTTGACGATGTGAGGGAACCCAAAAGTCCTGTCTTGATGTAGTGTTCAAGTTACTGGCCACTACTGCTGGCACAAGCTCTTCGAACTCGCTGCCTGAATCAGTTCGTCTTCTTGAGTCTCAACTTCAAGTTGAAAGACATCGATCAGATGTGCTGCGACAGGAAGCTGAAGGACTGAGGAAGTCCCTACAGAATTCAGATGCATATTTTCTGGTGCAACAGCAAGCGCTGGAGGATTTAAGCGCCGAACAAGAGAAAGTTAATAAGCTTGCTAAGCATCTTGCCAGCATTATGGGTACCCAGGATATTGTTTCTTGAGATCTTCTGAAGTGGTTTTAGTTCTGGATTTTTTTTGCTGCCGCGTTTATTTGCGCTGGTCGCCAACTTTGACAACCAGTGTATATGATATGCTGGTTTGTTCCCTATATTTGCACTAGTGGCGAACTTTGATGCCCAGTGGATGTAATATGTGTAACAGCCGTGATAGCCTAGCATAAGTTGCTTGCTTATTTATTTCCTTGCTGTCTTGTTTATTTGTTTGCTTGTAGTTAGTGCAGTTCTTTTTAAGACTAGGCCACAATAACCATGGGCTAATATTTACTGTAGTGACACTAGGTCTCCTATGAGCCGTAGAAATAGTGGGCTTTCTACGGGCCGCAGAAACAGTAGGCCTTCTACGGGCCGTAGAAACAATGGGCCTTCTATGGGCCGTAGAAACAATGGGCCTTCTATGGGCCGTAGAAACAATGGGCCTTCTATGGGCCGTATCATCAATGGGCCTTATACAGGCCGTATGACCATAACGGGCCATCGTTAATAGGTCGTATTTGATGATGCTATGAAAACGGCCCAACATATTAACGGACCACAAACGGGCCGATGTAACCACGGGCTGAATTTGGCCCACAAGCAGAAAATGACAGTAACGGGCCGTAAGTAAACGAATGCTGGAAATTAGCCCAAGAATAAATGGGCTCTGAGAAGGCTGAAAGATAACATTTGCTAGAAACGGCCCAACTGAATAACGGGCCCTTAACGGGTATAAAGTGTTATACTGTTCATTACGGGCCAGTTTCACCACGGGCCGTTAGTGGGTGTAAAGTGATACACTGTTCATTGCGGGTCAGTTTCACCACAGGCTGTTAATAGGCCAAGAGTTACATAGGGCCTCATATGGGCCGAAAGACGTCATGGGCCATACATGGGCCAGAAGTGAAAACGGGCTGGAATCATATTGGATGGCCCAGATGACGCTACTGGCCTAATTATGATAGGGCATAATGGGCCTTGGGTTAGCGGGCTGTAAATGGGCTATATGCGAACTGGCTATTAACAGGCTTTCCATGGGCCGCCCCGCCACCTTTTGACCAAGTCCAACGGGCCGGCCTCTTCATAGGAATGGGCCTCTGTTGGGCCGTGCCACGTGTCGACATATCATAGGCGCCTTCTGTCCAATGAGTGGATGACATCTATCCCAATGGTGAGCCGACACGTGTTTCCTCCAACCAATGATGATTTTACATGTGGAAAATCCCCATTGGTCGGGGCTGTTAACGGGTTATCGGATCCAAAACCCGACCCGATAGCTTAACGGCGTTCCGTTACGGTGGATGCCACGTGTCGGTCACCCTTGACGAAAGCAGTTCTGTGACGCGCGATTTATCATCATGGAAGTGGACACTTCCGTGATGATAATTTTGGTAATGTCATCGAACACTTCTACGACAGCGCAGCTATGACTATCTTGATTCTGTCATAAATTTGTCATGGATGTACATGCATGACAAAAAACGTGACTTACTGTGACAAACACGTATCATCACGGAAGTGTATTTTTTTTGTAGTGCAAGCAGGCTTGTAGCTTAGGATCCTGCTAGTATATATATATATTGGTTTTCTTTTTCTCTCCATATCAACCATTTTATATTGCGTACATGTCATTGAAGAGTGAAATGATGGTTGCCTCTTCCGACTAACTTACTGTGTGATTTGACTGCTCCTTAGTGGGCCCTACACGTACTCCCCCTACGTTATGACCGTTCCTGAGTCTCACTTGTACTTATCTCTATTTTCTTGCATGACACGTAGACAGGATGTGCATAGAGGAATTTTGTTACTCCACGTTGTTAGATAGTACTACTAGTACCTACACCCTCCTTCCGGTTCACTATTGGTACTCCCTCCGTCCTGGCTTATTGGACCCCTTTGTACTCAATTCAAGGGCTCATTTTCCTCAAGAAATTGTCTTTACCAACGTATTAATATCGGGAATGCATGTGTGAACAACGAATGATTAAACCTTGCATGGAACATTTTTACAAAGCATTGACTTATGAACATGTGAATGTGAGTGACTAGAACCTTGTGCATGCATGCAATAGTCACACGTACACATGGACGCAAAAATGCACGCCACGCATTCATGCATGCATGTCCGAGAACATGATGGAACACACACGGTCACGCTCAAGTGCTCAACCTACATGTGCATTGATGACCCACAAGTATAGGGGATCTATCGTATTCCTTTCGATAAGTAAGATTGGCAAACCCAACGAGGAGCAGAAGGAAATGACAAGCGGTTTTCAGTAAGGTATTCTCTGCAAGCACTGAAATTATCGGTAACAGGTAGTTTTGTGATAAGGTAATTTGTAACGGTAACAAGTAATAGAAGTAACTAAGGTGCATCAAGGTGGCCCAATATGTTTTGTAGCAAAGGACAAGCCTGAACAAACTCTTATATAAAGCAAAGCATTCCCGAGGACACATGGGAATTATCGTCGAGCTAGTTTTCATCATGCTCATATGATTCGCGTTCGGTACATTGCTAATTTGATATGTGGGTGGACCGGTGCTTGGGTACTGCCCTTCCTTGGACAAGCATCCCACTTATGATTGACCTCTCGCGCAAGCATCCGCAACTATGAAAGAAGAATTAAGGTAAACCTAACCATAGCATGAAACATATGGATCCAAATCAGCCCCTTACGAAGCAACGCATAAACTAGGGTTTAAGCTTCTCTCACTCTAGCAACCCATCATCTACTTATTACTTCCCAATGCCTTCCCCTAGGCCCAAACAATGGTGAAGTGTCATGTAGTCGACGTTCACATAACACCACTAGAGGAAAGACAACATACATCTCATCAAAATATCGAACGAATACCAAATTCACAAGACTACTTATAACAAGACTTCTCCCATGTCCTCAGGAACAAAAGTAACTACTCACAAATCATATTCATGTTCATAATCAGAGGGGTATTAATATGCATAAATGATCTGAACATATGATCTTCCACCGAATAAACCAACTAGCATCAACTACAAGGAGTAATCAACACTACTAGCAACCCACAGGTACCAATCTGAGGATTTGAGACAAAGATCAGATACAAGAGATGAACTAGGGTTTGAGAGGAGATGGTGCTGGTGAAGATGTTGATGGATATTGACCCCCTCTCGATGAGAGGATCGATGGTGATGACGATGGTGACGATTTCCCCCTCCCGGAGGGATGTTTCCCTGGCAGAATAGCTCCGCCGGAACCCTAGATTGGTTCGACCAAGGTTCCGCCTCGAGATGGGGGCGCTTCGTCCCAAAATCTTCCTTATGATTTTTTTCAGGGAAAAAGACACCATATAGCAGAAGATGGGCATCGGGGGGCTGCCAGGTGGCCCACGAGGCAGGGAGCGCGCCCAGGGTGGTAGGGCGCGCCCTCCACCCTCGTGGACGGTGGGTGGCCCCCGTGTGGTGCTTTCTTTGCCCAATATTATTAATATATTCCAAAACTGACTTTCGTGGAGTTTCAAGACTTTTGGAGTTGTGCAGAATAGGTCTCTAATATTTGCTCCTTTTCCAGCCCAGAATTCCAGCTGTCAGCATTCTCCCTCTTCATGTAAACCTTGTAAAATAAGAGAGAAAAGGCATAATTATTGTGACATGATGTGTAGTAACAGCCCATAATGCAATAAATATTGATATAAAAGCATGATACAAAATGGACGTATCAACTCCCCCAAGCTTAGACCTTGCTTGTCCTCAAGCGGAAGCCGATATTGAAAAATATGTCCACATGTTTAGAGATACACTACTAGGGAAAAGCCTAGCAGTAGTGCGGGTTTTAGGTATATTAGTAGAGTGGGTGCCCGCGCTATTGAGATGACGCTACAGCTAATAGGTAGTAGTAGCGCGGGTGCCACCCGCGCTACTACTACGTCCGTTAGTAGTACCGTGGGTAAAAACCCGCGCTACGACTAACCCATTCTTTGGAAAAAAATTGATTTTTTTTAAAAAATTTCCCGAATTTTCAAATTTCTGAATTATTTTAACCTCTAATCTCTAGTCACCCCTCAACGCTGTTCAATTTAATCTCTAATCACCCCTCATCATTCCAAATCATCTAACTTCCCAAACGGTCACCCATCCTCTCACTACTCCAGCCCGAGCACGCTTAACTTCCGAGTTCTATTCTCCCTCGTTTCCAAGTCTGCACTTGTTGTTTTCCTGACAATAGTGATGTCAATCCTATCAACCCTCAGGAGTTTAGCTTGAGCATGAAGTCACACATTTCACTGTTTGAGTTTGAGACTATTGTTCTAAAAAAGAATAACTATTTATTAACACTAATATTTCTTGAATAAGTAGTTTGACCATTGTTTGACCACAGTTTGACCAGATTTGACCAAAATTCAAAAAAACTGAAATAATTATTTAGTAACACTAGTATTCTTGAATAATTATTTAGTAACACTAATACTTCTTGAAAAAGTAGTTTGACCACAGTTTGACCAGATTTGACCAAATTCAAAAAAACTAAAATTTGACCATAACTTTTTTCCTTTTAGAATTTGAGGATTCTAAAAATTTGCAAACAGGCGATCGTATATTATATTATACGTTTTGATATATTATACGTTTTTTTCTGACATCGTATGCAAAAGTTATAGACGTTTTACATTTTCCCTACACTTTTTGCAAAACATGTCCAAATTTAAGTTTTTAAATTTTCCTAACTAATAGATGTAGTAACATAACTAGATCTCGAAGGATTTTAATTTTTGAAGTTTTTATCATTTTCTTTTGCTTTTTACAAAACTAAAAAGGCGATCCACGGGGGGGCAGGGGGGAGGGGTAGAGTTTGAAAATGGGACCTTTAGATCTGGCCATCGTCATGGACGGCGCTCTGTTGGATCTTCCTATCCTTCCAACAGCGGAGGAGGAGGAGGAGGAAGGAGGGGCAGCGGAGGAGGAGGAAGGAGGGGCTATGGTGGAAGAGGAGGTCACCGGATTTGAGGGAGACGTCGAGGAAGAGGGATGAGGGAGAGGAGTGATTTGGACGAGGAGATGGGGATTGGGGATTTCAGGGCTGTTAAAAAACCCAGCACTTAGTAGCAGCGTGGGGTTTTACCGCTTGCTACTACTATGGCATGTCCTGGAGGGGCACGGTTGAGACCGCTTAGTACTAGCGATGGGTAAAAACCTGCTCTACTACTATCAACTTAGTAGTAGCGCGGGTTTATAAACCTTTCTACTACTATGGCATGTCCCAGGGGCACGGTAGAGACCGCTTAGTAGTAGCGAGGGTTAAAAACCAGTGCTACTGCTATCAACTTAGTAGTAGCGAGGGTTTAAAACCCGCGCTACTACTATGGCATGTCCCGGGGGGCACGGTAGAGACCGCTTAGTAGTAACGAGGGTTAAAAACCAGCGCTACTGCTATCAACTTAGTAGTAGCAAGGGTTAAAAACCCGTGCTACTAGTATGTAGAAGTAGCGAGGGGTATAAACCCGCGCTACTAGTAAGCGTCTGTGTATAAGCTTTTCCCTAGTAGTGATAGAGGTGTCGATAAAATAAAATACGGACATGAGGGCATCTTGATCATTCTTAGAACATCAACATATATATATTGTCATATGATTTCTTATGCTAAAGTAACAATCTATTCACAATGTAAACTATGAATCAGAAACTCATTGAAAACTAGCAAACTATAATCTCAAACATTGAAGTAATTGCAATTTATCATAACTTCGGAAAGAGTCAATATAAGAGCTTCTCAGCAAGTCCAGATACTCAACTATCATTTAATCTTTCACAATTGCTAACACTCACGCGATCATTATGGGTACGAAGTTTCAATTGGACACAGAGAAAGATAGGGGCTTATAGTCTCGCATCCCAACCTTTTACCTCAAGGGTAATGTCAACAATAATGCTTTATGAAAACCCACATCCAATTGGATATATATATTAGGATCTTTCCAACAAATAGTGCTTGCCAAAGGATAAAGTGAAAAAGGAAAGGTGAATATCACCATGACTCTTGTATAAGGTATAAGACAAAAATAAAAGATAGGCCCTTCACAGAGGGAAGTAGAAGTTGTCATGTGCTTTTATTGTTGGATGCAAAAAAAAATCTTAATGCAAAAGAATGTCACTTTATATTGCCACTTCTGATAGGAACCTTTATTATGCAGTCCGTCGCTTTTTCTTCCATATCACAAGCTCATATAAAGCTTATTTTCTCCACACTAATAGATCATACATCTTTAGAGAGCAATTTTTATTGCTTGCGACAATGACAACTTACTTGAAGGATCTTACTCAATCCATAGGCAAATATGGTGGACTCTCATGGCAAAACTGGGTTTAAGGATGTTTGGAAGCACAAGTAGTATCTCTACTTGGTGCCAACGGATTTGGCTAGCATGAGGGGGGAAAGGCAAGCTCAACATGTTGGATGATCCATGACAATATAATTTATTTCGGATATAAGCAAACATAACTCATTACATTGTCTTCCTTGTCCAACATCGACTTTTTTAGCATATCATATTTTAATAAGTGCTCACAATCATAAAAGATATCCAAGATAGTATATTTATATGTCAAAACCTCTCTTTCTTTATTACTTCCTATTAATTGCAACGATGACCAAAACTATGTTTGTCAACTCTCAACAACTTTTATTCATCATACTCTTTATATGTGAAGTCATCACTTTCCATAAGATCAATATGATTTTTTTTATTTTTCTTTTATTCCCTCGAGATCATAGCAAGATAGCAAAACCCTCAACTCAAAACTAATCTTTAGTATATATAGCTCACGGACTCGACTACATAGATAGGGATCAACTCAAAACTCAAAGCTAGATCATACCAAATTTTATTCTACTAGATCAAGATATAACCAAAAGGATCAAACTAAAAAAAACGTAAAGATAGAAGTGTGATGGTGATACGATACCGGAGCACCTCCCCCAAGCTTGGCATTTGCCAAGGGTAGTGCCCATACCCATGGATTTATGTCTCTTTCTTCGGGGGTGGTGATGATGGAGTTGTTGATGACGTGGTGTCGCACATCGAGTGTAGGAGATCCTCCAACTTGCGGATAATGCCCTTGAGTGCAATGGTGTGCTCTTGCAACAAAATATTGTCATGTTGAGATACTTGTTTTGTATGCGAGCTAGCTCAATCATCTTGAAAGCTTCAATTTCAGTAGGGGTGGGATGATTGCAGTGGGGTTGAAAGAAGCCTTCTTCTTCTACTATTGGAACTTATTCCTCCATGGCTTCCTTGATATTGTCACCTTCCTTGATTCCCCTGATTTCTTCTTGCTTTGTCTCTATCTTCATTAGCCAAGCATCGTCCCCCACGTTGTTGGAGGAGGGGGACGACATGATGCCTGGCCTTGAGAAACTCTGGCAGAAAACATCTCAAAACAAAACAGAGGATTTCGTCGTGGTACGGTGGTCAAAACCTCCGGGAGATTATATAATGATTTTTTACCGACCAAAAGAAGTATCGTGAAAGAAAACGGAGTCCAGAGGGCACACGAGGTGCCCACGAGGCAAGGGGCGTGCCCAGGGGGTAGGGCGCGCCCTCCACCCTCGTGGATGCCTCGTGTCCTTTCTAGACAACTTCTTATTTTCATATTTTCTTAAATATTCCAAAACTGAGAAAAAATGCTATTAGAACTGTTTTGGAGTCGGATTACTTACCGTACCACATACCTATTCCTTTTCAGAGTCTGAAACATTCTAGAAAGTGTCCCTTATGTACTCCTCCAGGGTTACGGTGTCAATAACATTAGTTTCAACATTTATGGGATTACCTGAGATATAATGTTTGATACTTTGACCGTTCACCACCTTCGGATTTGTGCCTTCAGCATTGTTGATTTTTATGGCACCGGAACGATAGACCTCCTTGATAATGTAAGGACCTTCCCATTTAGAGAGAAGTTTTCCTGCAAAAAATCTTAAACGAGAGTTGTATAGAAAAACATAATCACCTACATTAAACTCACGCTTTTGTATCCTTTTGTCATGCCATATTTTAACTTTTTCTTTAAACAGTTTGGCGTTCTCATAGGCCTGGGTTCTCCATTCATCAAGTGAGCTAATGTCAAATAGCCTATTCTCACCGGCAAGTTTGAAATCATAATTGAGCTCCTTAATGGCCCAATATGCCTTATGTTCTAGTTCAAGAGGTAAGTGACATGCTTTTCCATAAACCATTTTATATGGAGACATACCCATAGGATTCTTATATGAGTTCTATAGGCCCATAATGCATCATCAAGTTTCTTGGACCAATTCTTTCTAGATCTATTAACGGTCTTTTGCAAAATTAATGTAATCTCTCTATTACTCAATTCTACCTGACCAATAGACTGTGGATTGTATGGAGATGCAATTCTATGATTAACATCATACTTAGCAAGCATTTTACGAAAAGCACCATGAATAAAATGTGAACCACCATCAGTCATTAAGTATCTAGGGACTCCAAACCTCGGAAAAATAACTTCTTTAAGCATCTTAATAGAAGTGTTATGATCAGCACTACTAGTTGGAATAGCTTCTACCCACTTAGTAACGTAATCAACGGCAACTAAAATATGTGTATACCCATTGGAGCAAGGAAAAGGTCCCATATAATCAAAGCCCCAAACAACAAATGGTTCAATGACAAGTGAATAGTTCATTGGCATTTCTTGATGTCTGCTAATATTACCAATTCTTTGACATTCATCGCAAGACAATACAAACTTACGGGCATCTTTGAAGAGAGTAGGCCAATAAAAACCAGATTGCAATACCTTATGTGCAGTTCTATCTCTAGCGTGGTGCCCTCCATATGCCTCAGAGTGACACTTGCGTAGGATCTATTCCTGTTGATGCTCAGGTACACAACGTCTAATAAAACAATCTACTCCTTCTTTATAAAGGTGTGGGTCATCCCAAAACTATGTCTTAAATCATAGAAAAACTTTTTCTTTTGGTGGTATGTGAAACTAGGTGGTATAAATTTAGCAACAATGTAATTAGCATAATCAGCATACCGTGGAGCAATACGAGAAGAATTTATGACAGCCAATTGTTCATTAGGAAAGCTATCATCAATAGGTAGTGGGTCATCAAGAACATTCTCTAACCTAGACAAGTTGTCTGCAACGGGGTTCTTAGCTCCCTTTCTATCAATAATATGCAAATCAAATTCTTGTAGGAAGAGAACCCATCTAATAAGTCTAGGCTTAGCAACATTTCCATAGGTATTTAATAGCAGCATGATCAGTGTGAACAGTTACTTTGGAAGCAACAATATAAGGTCTGAACTTATCACAAGAAAATACAACTGCTAAAAATTCTTTTTCAGTAGTAGGATAATTTCTCTGGGCAGTGTCTAGACTTTTACTAGCATATTGGATAACATTTAATTTCTTATCAACTCTTTGTCTTAGAACAACACCTACAGTATAATCACTATCATCGCACATGATTTCAAAGGGTAAATTCCAATAAGGTGGCTGAACAATAGGTGCAGAAATGAAGGCTTTCTTAAGTATTTCAAATGCTTCTACACAATCATCATCAAAGACAAACGGACATCTTTTTGTAAGATATTAGTCAAAGGCCTAGAATTTTTTGAGAAGTCTTTAATGAACCTCCTATAAAACCGGCATGACCAAGGAAACTTCTTATACCTTTGATGTCCTTAGGAAACGACATCTTTTCAGTAGCATCAACTTTCGCTTTATCAACTTCAATACATCTTTCAGAAATTTTATGCCCCAAGACAATACCTTCATTAACCGTAAAGTGGCACGTCTCCCAATTCAAGACAAGATTAGTTTCTTCGCATCTCTGCAAGAGTTGGTCAAGATTGCTTAAGCAATCATCAAAAGAAGTTCCATACATGGAGAAATCATCCATGAAAACCTCAACAATCTTTTCACAGAAGTTAGAGAATATAGCAGTCATACATCTTTGAAAAGTAGCAGGTGCATTACATAAACAAAAAGGCATACGTATATAAGTACAGGTACCGAAAGGGCAAGTAAAAGTGGTCTTATCCTGATCCTCTTTTGACACAGGTATTTGAGAGAAACCAGAATAACCATCTAGAAAGCAAAAACGTGTATGTTTGGATAATATTTCTAGCATTTGATAAATAAAAGGTAGAGGGTAATGATCTTTTCTAGTAGCTTTATTTAATTTGCAGAAATCAATTATCATTCTATAACCTGTAACTATTCTTTGTGGGATCAATTCATCTTTATCATTAGAAACAACAGTGATACCTCCCTTCTTAGGGACACAATGGACATGACTTACCCATTGACTATCAGCAACAGGATAAATTATACCTGCCTCCAGAAGCTTTAGTATTTCATTTCTTACCACTTCTTTCATCTTAGGATTTAGCCGTTGTTGGTGATCAACAACTGGTTTGGCATCTTTCTCAAGTTTTATTTTGTGCTATCATAGAGTGGGACTAATACCCTTAAGATCATCAAGAGTATATCCAATAGCAGCACGGTGCTCCTTCAAAGTTTTCTATAATTTCTCTTCTTCTTGCTCTGAAAGGTTAGCACTAATAATAACAGGATATATCTTCTTTTCATCAAGATAAGCATATTTAAGAGTATCGGGCAATGGTTTAAGCTCAAACACGGGATCGCCCTTGGGTGGAGGAGGATCCCCTAGGATTTCAACAGGCAAGTTGTGTTTCAAAATAGGTCCCTGTTTAAAGAATACTTCATCTATTTCTCTTCTTTCATTCATAAACATATCATTTTCAAGGTCTAGCAAATATTGTTCTAAAGGATCAATAGGAGGCACGACAATAGAAGCAAGACCAATAATGTCATCTTTACTAGGCAATTCTTTGTCATGGGGCTGTCTACGGAATTTAGCAAACTTAAAATCATGAGACATGTCCCCTAAACCAACACTAACGATATCTTTTTTGCAATCTATCTTAGCATTAACTGTACTCAAGAAGGGTCTACCAAATATAATGGGACAAAAGTCATCTTATGGGGAACCAAGAACAAGAAAATCAATAGGATATTTAATTTTCCCACACAAGACTTCAACATCTCTAACAATCCCAATTGGTGAAATAGTATCTCTATTGGCAAGCTTAATTGTAACATCAATATCTTCTATCTCAGCAGGTGCAATATCATGCATAATTTCTTTGTATAAGGAATGAGGTATTGCACTCGTACTAGCATCCATATCACATAAGCCATGATAATAGTGATCTCCTATTTTAACAGAAACAACAGGAATGCCAACAACTGGTCTATGTTTATTTTTAGTATCGGGTCTAGCAATTCTAGCAGCTTCATCACAGAAGTAAATAACATGCCCATCTATATTATCGACCAAGAGATCCTTAACCATAGCAATACTAGTTTCAACTTTAATTTGCTCACGGGGTGTAGCTGTTCTAGCATTACTCTTATGAACCACAGTTGAAGCTTTAGCATGATCCTTTATTCTAACACGGAAAGGTGGTTTCTCAATATAAGCAGTAGGAACAATAGGATCAACATTATAAGTGATAGTATTTTCTTGAACTTTAATAGGTTCTACTACTTTTACTTCAATGGGAGGATGATATTTAAACCACTTCTCCTTAGGGAGATCGACATGAGTAGCAAATGGTTCACAAAATGAAGCTACTATCTCATAGTCAAGTCCATATTTAGTGCTAAATTCATGAAAAGCATGGGTATCCATAAAAGATTTAACACAAACAAACATAGGTGTTATACCTGACTCCTTACCTTCATTGAGCTCCCAATCTTCAGAGTGTGTTTAATTATTTCCAATAAATCCCATCTGAAAATAGTCTTCATCATACAAGAACCAGTACCAGAAGTATCGAGCATGGAGCGATTGTTGAGAGAAAGCCGAGCATAAAAATTTTGAATAATAATTTCTCTTGAGAGCTCATCATTGGGGCATGAATATAACATTGACTTAAGCCTCACCCAAGCTTGAGCGATACTTTCTCCTTCCCGAGGCCAAAAATTATATATATAATTACGATCACGATGAACCAGATGCATAGGATAAAACTTGTGATGAAATTCTAGTTTCAATCGATTGTAGTTCCATGATCCAATATCATCACATAGCCTAAACCATGTCAATGCCTCTCCCTTCAAAGATGAAGGGAAGACCTTCTTATTGATAACATCATTAGGCATACCTGCAAGCTTAAATAATTGACAAACTTCATCCACATAGATTAGGTGCATATCGGGATGTAATGTTCCATCTCCTTTAAAAGGAATAGCTAGCAGTTTCTCTATCATACCCGAAGGAATTTCAAAGTAACATTTTCAGTAGGTTCAGCAGGTTGAGGAGCAACTCTTTGCTCTACTGGTCGGGGTGAAGATACCCCGAACAAGCCCCTCAAAGAATTATTTTCCATAGTAACAAGTGATAGTAAATTTCAGCACACTATATATATCTTTCCTTACCAAATTCCACCTACCAAAGGTGCTTCACTCCCAGGCAACAGCGCCAGAAAAGAGTCTTGATAACCCACAAGTATAGGGGATATATCGTAGTCCTTTCAATAAGTAAGAGTGTCGAACCCAACGAGGAGCAAAAGGAAATGACAAGCAGTTTTCAGTAAGGTATTCTCTGCAAGCACTGAAATTATCGGTAACAGATAGTTTTGTGATAAGGTAATTCGTAACGGGTAACAAGTAATAGAAGTAACTAAGGGGCAGAAACATGGCCCAATCCTTTTTGTAGAAATGGACAAGCCTGGACAAACTCCTATATAAAGAAAAGCGCTCCCGAGGACACATGGGAATTATCGTCAAGCTAGTTTTCATCATGCTCACATGATTCGCGTTTGGTACTTTGATAATTTGATATGTGGGTGGACCGGTGCTTGGGTACTACCCTTCCTTGGACAAGCGTTCCACTTATGATTAACCCCTCTCGCAAGCATCCGCAACTACGAAAGAAGAATTATGGTAAACCTGACCATAGCATGAAACATATGGATCCAAATCAGCACCTTACGAAGCAACGCATAAACTAGGGTTTAAGCTTCTGTCACTCTAGCATCCCATCATCTACTTATTACTTCCCAATGCCTTCCCCTAGGACAAAAAAATGGTGAATTGTCATGTAGTCGATGTTCACATAACACCACTATAGGAAAGACAACATACATCTCATCAAAATATCGAACGAATACCAAATTCACATGACTACTTATAACAAGACTTCTCCATGTCCTCGGGAACAAATGTAACTACTCACAAATCAAATTCATGTTCATAGAAGAGGGGTATTAATATGCATAAAGGATCTGAACATATGATCTTCCACCGAATAAACCAACTAGCATCAACTACAAGGAGTAATCAACACTACTAGCAACCCACAGGTACCAATCTGAGGATTTGAGACAAAGATCGGATACAAGAGATGAACTAGGGTTTGAGAGGAGATGGTGCTGGTGAAGATGTTGATGGAGATTGGCCCCCTCTCGATGATAAGATTAATGGTCATGACGATGGTGACGATTTCCCCCTCCCGGAGGGATGTTTTCCTAGCAGAACAGCTCCTCCGGAGCCCTAGATAGGTTCCGCCAAGGTTCCGCCTCGAGACGGCGGCGCTTCGTCCCGAAATCTTCCTTATGATTTTTTTCAGGGCAAAATACACCATATAGCAGAAGATGGGCATCGGGGGGCTGCCAGGTGGCCCACGAGGCAGGGGGGCGCGCCCAGGGGGGTAGGGCGCGCCCTCCACCCTCGTGGACGGTGGGTGACCCCCCTCTGGTGCTTTCTTCGCCCAATATTTTAATATATTCCAAAACTTACATTCATGGAGTTTCAGGACTTTTGGAGTTGTGTAGAATAGATCTCTAATATTTGCTCCTTTTCCAGCCCAGAATTCCAGCTGACGGCATTCTCCCTCTTCATGTAAACCTTGCAAAATAAGAGAGAAAAGGCATAAGTATTGTGACATAATGTTTAATAACAGCCCATAATGCAACAAATATTGATATAAAAGCATGATGAAAAATGGACGTATCATCCATGCAGAAACATACTCAGCCAGGGTGAGCTAGTGACCGTATAAACACCGGAAAATGTATATATTGAGTGCAATGAGCATATTATAAAGTCCACTGACCGCATTTTTACAAACATAAAGTGACAGACAGTGTATTTATCTCATTTGAAATTAATCCATATTAACCGGAAAGGAGGCAGTATGGACCAGCATTACTTTGATGTGTCTCGTCAACTTGCTGAACAAGGAGAAGCTTGCAGGACGGGAGAAGCTTGCACACGATGGCTCGCAGGACAAGGAGAAACTTTTGACTAATGCAAGCTCTCCCTCGCTCAGGCGCTGTACGTGCAACAGTTAATTCGGTGTTAGATTGCCAGAAGCATACACTATACTAGTACTATTATTGTTCGACTTCCCGAAGAGGCGAACAGCCAAGCGCAGAGTTTAAAAGTACTAGTACTACTACTATAGAGGTGTGTACTACTACTAGGAACAGGATGGAGGAGCGTCTGCACTCTTATTATATTTTAAAATGTGATAAAGCAATGTTCAACACATTTGGTTCTCTTCGAGGGTTCTCGCATGTGATAATGGAAGTTGATTGCATGGAACACGGCTACAATTCTCACTTAATTCTGGCTCATATCATGTTACAAATAGGAGCGCTCAGTAATATTTCCTCTTTATTGTTATTCAGCATGTAAACAGGTCAGCATACCTTGCGGCGCATCTTTGTGCGAACCGTGCTTGCTACACTTTGAATGTGGCCAGAGCTGGCTTGACGAAACACCTCGCTTCCTTCTTCTTTTTTTGTGGGGTACCTCGCTTCCTAGTGACTAGTCTCTTGGTTGATCATCCTAAGAATGCTTATATATGAATAAAGCTGTCTCATTTACCCGCAAAAAAGATTAGTGAGCACTACCTTCTGTCCTTACCTTATATTTTCTGTTTATACTAGGTAAATAAAATAAAATGTCATGTTTTGTCTATTTTTTAAATTTCCCGTGCAATAAAAAATGTCGGATGTTGGGTTCCGGCAGACCCTTAAGGTTCGAACTCTGGGGTGCGCACGAAGATCTCTTCCCTACTATCTACGTCTGATCCCCTCGTGAGATCTAAGCTGAAAACGATGAACAACGTGAGGGACACAAGATATATACTAGTTTGGGCCACCGTTGTGGTGTAATACCCTACTCCAGTGTGTGGTGTCGTGGATTGCCTCTGGGGCTGATGATGAACAGTACAAGGGAAGAACAGCCTCGCGAGAGGTGTTCTTGAGCTGGTGCGATGAACTGCTTGGGTGAGTTCGATCACCTCTCTCTCTCTCTCTCTCTTGCCCCCAAAAACCTCTCTCTTCTCTAATGTGGTGGCTAGTCCTATTTATAGAGGCCCTGGGCCTCTTCCCAAATATTGAGCGGCAAGGGCGCCAACAACGGCCATTTTGAAGGGGAACATCTAGTACAAGTTGTCCTGACTAAAGTTGGTCTTTGGCTGCCAAAAGCACTGGCGATGACGCCGCCTTGGGCTCCACGGTGACCTCCATCCTGCCGCTCCGTTGGTCTTGGTCTCGTTCCACTAAAATGGCAACCTTTGCTTGATGCCTCGGTACTCCACGTCTGTGCTTGCCCCTTCTGCACCAAAGAGGAAACAAGGATACTGCACAGGCCGGCGCCCGCCTGGTCTCGATCGTCATGGCTTGCGTCAAGAGCACCTAGCGAGGTACCCTGCCTTGATCTCTCCGCCTCCTTGTGAGCCTTCCTGGCGAGGCCGTCCCTGAGGAAGCCTTGCGTCGTCCGCCACACGAGGCTTTTCCCCTCACGAGGGTCTTGAGTCTTGTGCTGATGAAGATGGGCCGTACTGGGCCACCACTTGAGCCACGCCACAGGCCGCAGGCCGCAGGCAGGCAAGTCTGGGGACCCCCATTCCCAGAACGCCGACAGTAGCCCCGGGCCCAAGGAGCGCTCGGATTTGGCTTAGCGGACAAGCGAAGGGGCAAGTGCGGAGCGTGGCGGTTGATTTGGACGTGGGCGTCTCCGCTTCCCCATGCTGCCTCGGCAACCGCTCGACTTGACAAGTCCCTGCATGCTGAAAATGGGTCATGATTACTTGTGATCGTGGAGGCCGATGGTTGGCCTCCTCCGGACTATACGTACGAACGGGCGAGAGCCCCCACAGTCCATCTCTTCCTTCTTCTCTCCCTCTTCTTATTCCTCGCCCTTGCTTCACCTTACGCCAATGGCGCCGATCTGCCGGTTTTCTGCGGAAGAGAAGGGGAGGGCTCCCCAAGAGGTTCCCGATCCTCTCCCGCCGAAGAAGCGCTCTGTCCCCGGCCGCTGCGGCGCGACCGCATGGCAGGAGACATTGTGGCCCTGGTATGAGCGGCCACCACCTGGGTGTCCGCTGCCCTTGTACGCCCGAATCGAGGGCCTTGGTGGAGGAGACGCCGAGCAACACCGACGACGCCGACGGCGACGTCGGCGAGTCACGGCGGTGTGGATCGTCACCCCTAGCGTCCACGCCGAGGGCTCTTCCCGCGAGTTCGTGCTTCACACCACTATGCCTCTGCGCTCCTGGATTCACCTTCCTCCCTCCTTCGCCTTTGAGATTCCGCTGAGTGGATCTCTGGAGCACTGGTTGTAGCACGCTGACTGCCGCACCCTTGCAACCGGAGCAAAGGTCGCGGTTGTCGCTCCGGGCAAGGTCTTCATGACCCGGGGCTGGGGTGAGATTGCCCGGGTCTGCCGGACAGGGGGTGCTGTTGTGATGATACGTGTTTGTCACAGTAGGTCGCGTTTTTTGTCATGCATGTACATCCATGACGATTTTATGATAGGATCAAGATAGTCATACCTGTGCTATCGTAGAAGTGTTCCATGACATTACCAAAATTATCATCACAGAAGTGTCCACTTCCATGACGATAAATCGCGCGTCACAGAAGTGCTTTCGTCAAGGGTGACCGACATGTGCCATCCACCATAATGGAACGCCGTTAAGCTGTCGGGTCGGATTTTGGATCCGATAACCCGTTAACAGCCCCGACCAATGGGGATTTTCCACATGTAAAATCATCATTGGCTGGAGGAAACACGTGTCGACTCACCGTTGGGACATATGTCATCCGCTCATTGGACCGAAGGCGCCTATGATACGGCGACACGTGGCACGGCCCAATAGAGGCCCATTCCTGTGAAAAGGCCGGCCCGTTTGACTTGGTCAAAAGGTGGCGGGCCGGCCCACGGAAAGCCTGTTAACGACATGTTCGCATATAGCCCATTTACAGCCTGCTAACCCAGGGCCTGTTACGCCCTATCCGAATTAGGCCCAGTAGCATCATCTGGGCCGTCCAATATGATTGCAGCCCGTTTTAACTTCCGGCCCATGTGTGGCCCATGACTTCTTTTGGCCCATATGAGGCCCTTTGTAACTCTTGGCCCATTAACGGCCCGTGGTGAAACTGGCCCGTAATGAACAGTGTATCACTTTATACCCATTAACGGCTTGTTATTCTATTGGGCCGTTTCCAGCCCAAGTTATCTTTCGGCCTTCTCAGGGCCCATTGATTCTTGGGCTATTTGCAGCATTCGGTTACATACGGCACGTTACTGTCATTTTCTGCTTGTGGGCCAAATTAGGCCCGTCGTTACAGTCGGCCCATTTGTGGACCGTTAATACATTGCGCCGTTTTCATGTCAAAAAAAACCGTTGGGCTATTTTCATAGAGTTATCAAATACGGTCTAGTAACGGCCCGTTATGGTCCATGAATTGTACGGCCCATGGCGAAATGATGATATGCCCCGTAGAAGGCCCATGGATCTACGGCCCGTATGAGGCCCATGGATCTACAGCCCATAGAAGGCCCATGGGTCGTACGGCTCGTAGAAGGCCCATGGACCCTACAACCCGTAGAAGGCCCATGGACCCTAAGGCCCGTATAGAAGGCGAATGGATCCTACGGCCCGTATAGAAGGCCAATGAATCCTACGGCCGGAAGAAGGCCCATGGATCATACGACCTTCAGGAGGCCCATGGTTACAACAGTCCGTGTTTTGCCATGATTATTTTCGCCTAGTTACCAAAAATAGGCTATTGTGGCCACTAGAAAAACACAGAAAAAGAACTGCAGTGACTACAAGCAAACAACTAAACAAGACAATAAGGAAATAAATAAGCAAGCAATTAACGCTAGCCTATTACCGCTATTACACATATTACATCCACTGAGCATCGAAGTTCACCACCAGTGCAAATATAGGGAACAAAGCAGCATATTACATACACTGGCCGTCAAAATTGGCCACCAGTGCAAATAAACGCGGCAGCAAAACAAGAGCATAACTGAAAAAACTTCAGAAGAGCTCAAGAAACGTTATCCTAGGTATCCACCATGCTGGCAATAAGCTTAGCAAGCTGATTAGCTTTGTCCTGTTTGGCGCTAAAATCCTCCAACGCTTGCTGTTGCACCAGAAAGTATGCATCTGAATGCTCCAGGGACTTCCGCAGTCCTTCCGCTTCTTGTCGCAGCACAGCTAATCGATGTCTTTTAGCTTGTAGTTGAGACTCAAGAAACCGAACTGACTCAGAGAGTGAGTTTGAATAGCTTGTGCAAGCGGTAGTGGCCAGTAACTCGAACACTAAACCAAGACAGGACTTTGGGGTTGTCTCGCTGTCTTCAAGATAGTCTTCCTTAGCTGTTTTATCAGCTTTGTTGGAGACCAGCAAGGATGTGTCACTATCCTGAACCTTATCTGCATTACTTCCTTTACCATTGCTTAATAAGGCACTCTTCCCCAATATTCTGTCAGCATTCTAAAAGAAGAAACAAGCAGACACATAACAAGTTTAGCATGTACTAGTATATGAAACTCATTTCGGTGAACCAGTTCATTAGTAAGGTGGATAGGATTAAACTACCAAGTCTTCTATTGCCAAGTACTAGTACATAATAAAAGCATCAAACAAACATATATCTATGTCCTATGGTCACTGCATTGTCTTGCCAAATCAAAATAGAGACACGGTTCAAATCATGTCAGTTCAAGACAAAGCAACAGTGAAAGAATACAAAGCATGGGAAACTACATGTCACAACAAGATTTCAGATGGGCACCACGGGTCTACATGTACAACAACACTATTGGCTCTGTTGATGCTAGTAATGTGCATGAAATGAAAGTCAACTGTATACACATTTGAAATTGAAATCAAAAGAGCTATTGATAAGAGCAAACCTGTTAAAGAAACATGCGTGAACATACCTACTGTGCCATTGGAGTTTCGATTGGATCCTTCAATTTAAAAATAAGTTTGTATCAGTAAATACAGTGATACAAGAGCAAAGCAATCATAGTTAAAAAAGGCGCGCTTAAGCGCGCCTAGGCTCTAGGCGTTGGCAAAACGCATTGTGCATACCTACACTTAATCTATGCATAACTGCGCATAAGCATGCGCTTTGGTCAGTAAAGCGCAAGGCGGTGGCAAAACGCACAATTAACGCTTAGAGCTTTTTTGAACTATGATAGCAATGGAGTCTTAAATTAGAACAGTTGTTCTTCAGGTTTAGGCACTTGTTCTACATGAACAGAGTACAGTAAGACGCAAGAATATAATACTTAAAATAGAAAATGAGCTCATAGACCTTACGACATTCTTGGTTCAGGACTAGTACAGAACAAGGTGTTCCTAGTCATCGTCCAGTAAATGTGTCTCAGGAGAACGTAAGGGAATTTGATGAGTTTCTTTGCTGCTGAAGTACGTTTTCTTCAAGTAATTCCGATACTGCCACCAAGCATTCTTGAAGATAGTAGAGGTATTAGAACAGGTTACCTCATCCTGAGTTTCCAAATCGGTCCTTCTCTATAGAGAAAAATGGGAAAATTTGTTGTATTATAACCATCATGGAGGTAGGATGTATGGGACGAAGCAAAGTAATTGCCATGAATAACATTACTTACACATAACTCCTGGACAAACACCTCCAACTGGCATTTTCCTTCATCTTCAGTATAATATTTCCAAGATGGGAAGATACGCACATACGATTTAACAACATCAAATGTGATAGATGATAAAATACGACTAGCTGGTTGGGCTTCCTCCATAGGAATAGGCGTACTAACTGGTGGAGTTGGGGTTCGCCGTGATAGTACTGGCCCTTTGGGCACTGGAGCTGCCTTACTAACTGTTCTTGTTTGGGAGCTCTGTGGTCGAGATGGTGCTGTGTCAACAGGAACTGGGTTACTATCGGCTGGGGTTGGGGTTAGATTGGGTGAAGCTGGTTCTCTGTCCATCGCAGTAGGGGTACAATCTACGAGAGTTTGGGTTATGTGTGGTAGGGCTGGTTCTTGTGCATGTACAACCGGGGTGCTATCTCCACCAAGAGGTAGCACTGTTTTATTTGAAGACCGTGTTTTTATTCCGCTAGATACTGGCATCACCCGCTCCAATTCAAATGGCTGATAAACAGGAAACATAGTTGAATGTACAGACATTGTATGAGAGACAGATGCAATAGATAGTGTGGAAAAAAGAGGGCATGAAATAGTTGACATGTATATTATTTAACTAAAACGGATAGCATGACATAATTTCACATATATGATGTCTATCTAAACTGGATAGCATAGCATAACATAATTCAAAGATATGATGAATAACTAAACAGGATCGCATGACATAATTCACCTACATGTTATCTAAGTAATCAGGATCGCATCATTTAATTCACATATGTGATTTATATGCTAAACAGAGGGCATTCGATATGATGTCTAAACTAAGAACATGGTATTGAATATTTTGTATATGATGTCTAAACTATGCAATGCAAGACACCATATGCATGATATGAGAAGTATAACCATGCCAAGTTAGAGCACACACCTCAGTGGGGGAATAGGACTAGTCATCTGTCTCTGAATCCATCTCTGAGGAGCTATCGAGGCCCAACAAGAGATCTGCTTCAACAGGTAGCATTGTCTACTCTGAAGGCCTTGTTTTCACTCCAGATTTTTCCATCTCCCACCCAAATGGCTGATTCACAAGAAGAGTAGTTTAATGTACAAACATTGTCGACAAATGGAAATGTAATGAAGAAAAGGATGGGCAAGATATCATTCAAATATATGATGTCTGGTTAAACAGGATGGCATTGCACATTTCACATATATTATGGCTGGCTAAAAGACATGAGACTGCATAATTCCCATATATGATGTAGAAACTAAATAGGTGGCATTACAGAACATGTCTAAACTAAGCAGATGAAATATATGATGTCAAAAGTACGCACTACAAGGCGACATATGCATGATATGACTAACTTCATCATGCCAAGGTAGAGCAAACACCTTGGGGGGTAAATAGGAGTGGTCAGCGGCGTCTGAATCCGCCTCAGAACAGATATCTTCCTCTGGATTACAATCTGGAGAGAGGTGGGGAGGGTTTGACATTGAACCCACCATGGAGCGATGTCTACATGTCATTGTATTGCCGCGCAAAACTCTTCTCTTTTTCTCTACATGTTCAGCATGACTGTGTACAATATCTGACATGCATACGAAAAAAATATGGTGAGATTATGTAAGGAGAGCATGCAGAAATTTAGACTAATGGTAACAACCAGTGGATGGATCCAAAAATAATGATAGCAAGCTGATGATTGCTTTAAATTAATAAAAAGACAGATGATGATTGCTTTACTATTTGTTTCCCACCCAAGATGAACAACATAGGCATACCCTAGGTGAACCAGATATTAGACAGACATACTATTCATTGTTGCCTCGATATGTGCCCCACAACTAATTTAGAACTCAAGTTTTAACACTAATTTGGACCTGGCTTGGGAGTCCAAGAGCTGAACAGGACGATAAAGTAGCAGGTAAGTTTAAGCAATGCATAACATAAGCAGAAACAAAAGAGTGCGACCTCTCTTGTGGACCCATGTACTCCTCAGGTTCATCTGCTGAGTCGATGATGGTGATGCCGTTGCAGTGGGTGCCGGCGGCAGGGAAGGAGATCTGAGGCGGATAAAGACGGTCAGGAGTCGTGATGTCTGGTTTGGTGGATGCTTCTGTCGATGGAGCAGCTCAGGTGAGGTGCACGACGTCGCGGCAGGAGCAGGACAAACCACACAAAGTTCCCTTCGACACGTACCTGTAACTGAAGTAATTCTGTAAGAGCTCATTTGGCTTGCATGATTCTTAAAACACAGGGATAGGAAAAACACCGGAATAGGATAGCAAAATGCACATGGTAAACAGAGCATTTGTAAACACAGGATTTCTGACAACTTGGGTGTTTGGTTTACAGGAATTGGAAGAGCAGAGGAATGCAAAGAAACATGCCAAAATAAAGTAAAACCATATGAAAGCATGTACAGTTAGAATGTTATTCTGGCACTAATGCACTTGGTCTTGTTTTCATGCATAGGATTTTGAAAAGTAGGTCCAAGTGGATGTTTTGCTTCATTCCTTTCTACAAAATGCATGAATAATTGAATAGTAGAGTGCCATTGGAAAATTCCCTATTGCTATGTTTTTCTGTTGAACCAAAATAGCCCTAATGGATCGACATGAATGATAGTAATAAGTGATGCAACAAGTGTACAACCTCTTTGCCGTAGCCGTGTCGACCTTAGCATCATTGGGTTGGTCGCTGAAGTAGTTGAGGCAGAGGTGGCTGTCGGAGGTTTGGAGGAAGATCTGAGGAATCTGTAGACGGCGTCCAGGGCACTACTCTGTTGTGATGGATCGTTCTGTCATTGGAGCAGCTCCGGTGAGCCGTAAGACGTCAAGGCTGAAGGAGCACAAGATATACATCGTCAATCTCAAGTGGGATTCTAATAGCATCTCCAATAGATGATGTAAAATGGATGTAAAATTAACATCACCAAAAACCACCTGACTACAACAGATGAGGTAAAAACTGTTGACTCTGAACTTAACTGTCGAAACTGAAATTTAATGTGGAGTCTGAATGCTACTGTCGAAACTGGACGCAATGGTAGCAGAGAGGCACTTGACATGTAGTTTAGGGAGGGCCTGCAGTTCATCTTCAACCTGCACCCCCTGAGCTGCCAGCCACCGCCGGCCGAACCGCCGGCCCAGCGCCGCCTCGCCGCCCCAAAACAACTCGCCACCGCCGCCCCGGCCAGCCCTCTAGCCCCCCCCTCCCCACCACCACCCTGAACCCTAAGATAGATAGTGGGGTACCTCTTCGGCGAGCCCCCGTCCCCGCTGCGGGTG
>NC_057801.1:219392220-219394975 GCF_018294505.1 Triticum aestivum | reverse complement strand
TGAAGTGTGGCTTAATCGGAGCAGAGCAGCAGCACGAGCGAGGGGGAGAGCAGCAGCTGCTGCTAGGCGAGCGAGTGATCGAGCGAGAGCCGGAGCAGCAGCAGCGCGAGCGAGCGAGTGAGAGCCGGAGCAGCAGCAGTAGATCCGACTGGTATGGACGTCTCCGCTGAAGGGGCCTCACACTGGGGGAGAGCCACCATGGAGATGTCGCCCGCGGAGCCGGCTACAAGGTAGCCGCTCCATGGGGGTGCGGGATGGAGCACCATCGGCGCCGGGAGGTCGAGTTAAGGAGAAGGTGTGATGCGATGAGTGTACAACCTCTTTGGTGGCGCTAAGTAGGCCTCGGCTTCGTCTGAGGAGTCAGTGAGGATGCTGCGGTTTCGGTGGAGCAGGTTAAGTCGGCGCTGTGGGGATGGAGCAGCCGCAATAGACGAGGCGATCGTCGGAGCAGCTCCTTGGAGGTGGATGACGGGGCAGTTGAACCGGCGGGGCGGTGAGATGGACGACGGATCCTCATCCGGGGAGGTGGACGAGGGACGTCGAGCTGTTGCATTGTACGACATCGTCGGGGAAGAGGCTCCGGCTGGGCGGCGGTGATGTGGCGGACGGAGGAGGGTGGGGTTTCACGGCTAGAGCGGAGAGGTTATGGCAGCTAGGATTTCGAATGGCGAAAAAGGGGCGAATGGGAGGGGGTGAAGCATGACTTAGGGACGCGCTTGTCCAAAATGTAGGGTGTGTTACAAAAGTACCCCCACCGGTTTGAACTAGCGGCCCTTTCGGCTCAGGGTTAGAAGTGGGATTTCGCGTGTCGGGATTTGGCAGCTGGAGGGAGTTTTCGCGCGCGTTGTAATTTCGGGATAGCAAGGCGCGGGTTGTGAAGGTGCCAGTTTTGGAAGCACGATATCTGAATTTTCGGGATATAACAAGACGCGGGTTAAATTTTAGGGACAAGCCTAACGTGTAGTACTATTGTACTTGTACATACCAAATCAATTTGCACTTCCCTCAACCAAAAAGAAAACGAAAAAAATAAAACTATTCACAACACACAAAGAGAGAGTCTTGCCCCGTTTTACTATACAAATGCTATTCAAAGCTACTCCCTCCTTCCATCTATATAGGGCCTAATGCGTTTTTCGATGCTAACTTTGACCAAATATTAGAGCAATGATATATGACATGCAACTTACACAAAGCACACCGTTAAATTCGTCTGTGAAAGGTTCTTTCAATGATATAATTTTCACATTGTGCATGTGATGTACTATTAATCTTGCTAATAGTCAAGGGCGGTCTTAAAAATCTCATTACGCCCTATATAAATGGAAGGAGGGAGTATGAATCCATGTTATGTCCGATTAAATTTTTTCGCTTCCTGTATAATGCATGTAACCTACTCATACCAACATTTTAGTGCATTCCAAATGTCTATACTACCGCTGCAATTCAAACTAAATTTGAATTCGTTTCTCTATTTCAATAAGAATCTACAATCATGATTGTTGCCAACTTCAACCATCATTCGTGTATTACCTTAATAACACACCACATGATTACTATAGAGATAGATATGAACTATGTGTACTACATGAACTCGAATTCTATTTTTTGAATACACTTGATGTTGATTCCAAATAATAGTTCATTTGATGTACTAACTATATATTCATAATATAAACCATGTTCCATATGTACACCGTTTTAATCACACAAAGTATAGTGCCCCGCCCCCTACATTATGATAATTATTTAGACCTGAGTTGCAAAAGCCACACATTAGCCCAAATTATAATCAATGTTCTACATTATGATATCTTCTTCAAGTATCCGTATCCACTTTTTTATAATGAATTATGATCTTTGTTTGTCTTTTACACCTTCACGATCCTCTTCTATTTGTAGCTACCTAGCGCTAACTTTCTATCATGCATGCACACGCCGCCCCCCTCACACACCCTTAGCGTCCCCTCCATCGCGCACATTCATTGTTTCTCTTTAGGTCGTCCACCAGCAGTGTGTGTAGGCCCCCGGCTCCTTCTTTCTTGCACACACCGGTCGATATACCTCTCTAGCCAAGTGTGCCTACAACAAACACATATATACTTCCCCTCTTCGCTTCTCACCGTCCATGCCCCCATATGTCCAATACGATTCCACGCAGGTGCACACTCCCGCCCCTCTTTTCATTAATCACATGCTCGCACACTCCTCCCCCCTCGACATGGTAGGCCTCTCGCACCACCTCCTAGCCACACCCTCTCCCCCTGTCTGCCTCTTCGGACCTTATTTGCTTCTAACACATGCAGGCGTGTATATGAACTGATCTCCCTACATATAGCCAGGTCGACTATAATTCGTTTTCACCAAGCACCGATACACTTACCTCGCTAGTTATGTCTCTCCTTTTCTCGGACACACGATGGTTGATCTTCCTATGTACTTACGCATGCTTACCATAACCATATCTTCTCCCCTCATCATCCTTGAATACCTCCCGACCCGTCTCTCACACGCACGTGCATAGACAGACGGACATCCCCCGCCCTCTCTTATTGATATTGCACTCATACCCTCTGTTTGTCTAGCATGCCTCTCCCACCATTTGTGAGACGCCACTCCACCACCAACCCTCCGACGCTCTACCTTTGTCTTTTTCCCAACCTTATTCCTCTGCTACACATATCCATGGATGTCGATCGATCTCCCTCAATACATAGCTAGGCCTCTCTCTTCCCCACACATATACTAGTCGACC
>NC_057801.1:219376107-219391870 GCF_018294505.1 Triticum aestivum | reverse complement strand
TCGAACGTTGTAGGTAGGTATCCATGCCACGGAGAAGAACTTCACCTCTGCCCTCTCAAATTCCAGTAGGCCAGCCACCATGTATCTTTGACATGGGCAAACACAAATTCGATGGCACTCTTTATCGATCGCGTAGCCACACACTTCATCGCTGTTTTCAATTCTATTGATATCTCACGTCCATGACTCTGTTTCACACACATTGCATATGTTACGTTTTTCTGATTGAGATATCATCAACACATTGCCTCTGTTTTGCACGAACCATCTCTCTCACACCCACCCACGTACGTACCTGCACCTAAAGAAGAAGTGCACGCAGGACGCACGTACTCACGTCTCGTTCCTGGCCACACCCGCGCGGGTACACGGTGGAGTTCATTTACGTACGAAAAGGCAGCCCACGTGATAATTTGACGCGTGTAGCAGTTGTTTACTCGAAGGAGGGTCGGGTACCACGCCTAGAATATAAAACGATTACCGTGGGGAAAATGGAAAAAATGGGTTTGTCTCTCGTCACACCATCTCACACAAGGCCGCCATGGCCTCTCTCTCAGCGTTGGTCAGTGATCCGGCCGCATCCCGTCTGCCGGCGGAAAGGGACGATGTGCATCCTCTCTCCGTTCGACGGCCTTGAGGCAGCTCGTCCTGATCTGCGGTACCCGCCGTTCTCCCTGACAAAGATCTAGCGCGGTAGGGCCTTCACCACTTGCTCGCTGCCGCAGTATGGGCAGATCCCGGGCGCCCAGCCGCCGGCGCCCTCCTAGTAACATCCCGATGACCCTCGGGTACAGCTTCCTCCGGCCTTGCTCCACTGCCAATCTTCCCACGTTGCAGAATGTGGATCTTCTTTAGTTGTTTTCTTAAATCGTATCTCGGCCGGTGTACTTTCCATCTTGCAATCTCGTCCTCAAACCATTTTTGAAAAACCACCATGTACTATCTTTCCCTTTTTACATGGAACATGCTTCTTTTTTGTCAGCGTATGTGTCTTCAACTCGTGTTATTGGGCAGTAATTGTTTCCTTTCGACCACCTTTTGCAAACAGGGCTATCCATTTTCACCTCGTTGCTATTGCGACCTTTTGGTGAACTGCACAAAACACTTTTCTGAAGAGTGTTTTGTGCAGTTCCGCCAAAATGTCACACGGGCAATGTTTTTACATTTCTATGGGACTGCGGAAAGGGAGATTGATTTTTCTATCCTCCTCATCCAACTCCGTGCCTAATCTTCTCCAACAAGAAGTTAGTCCTAAAGAGAGATCATAGAGTGCCAACTCTCGGCTTCTATTTATGTGTGTTATGTTTCATCATCTAGTTCCACTATTATTGTAATCACACTGACTGGATATCTTTGCAAACAGGGATGGTCCGCCCGATTTTAGTGGAGCTGCACAAAATGATCGGATTGTGGTGTCCTTCATACTCCTCTTTTTTGGCTACAGAGCTGGGTGAAACTAGCTGCCAAGCAATGAACATTGTGCCAAGGAAATCGAGCCATGCCTACGAACAGCATCGATCAATTATATTTTTTTCTTTATTTGTACACCTTCTCACAACTTTGTCTTCAGTTGTGATGTGAATATTGGCCCTGATCTGCGAACCATTGTGATGCATTAGCCATGGTAGTTTCATTTGTATTTGATGGAATGTTGTAACAAGATAATCTCGAGGCAAGACACATGAATCCTAAGTTGAAACCTTTTTTTCCTGCGGGAACCAAAGTTGAAACCTTCATAGCATCACAGTACAATTTCATCAAAATTATGCGTACATATAAAGAATTCCTGAAGGATTGATAGCAATGCCAGAAACAATTCAACTTCGTTTCGCCGACATGTTGGACATCCTTCATCCGGCTCCACCTGCCATGCAGCAATATTGAGTGCACAACACAACTTCAAGGAAAGATTCACCCCGGTCATTGCACCGCAGTAGTAATGACTAGTGAGCAGTCAAATCACAGAGCCCCACCTTCACCACAGTAAGTTGCTCGGATGAAGCAACCATCATTTCTCTGTTCCTTGAATCCGCTGGTACTCCCTTATTCCCACAGTAATAAGTTGCTCGGGCGAATCAACCATCACTATATCTGCTCACGTGTGATGACCACAGGAGCTATCCATTCAGATTGCATGTTAAAAAATAAAGGTCGATAACTAATGCGACAAACTTTCAAAAAAAACTAATGCGACACCTCGGGCCAACGCGGCCAGATTGCATTTTGCACGAGAAATTACACACCATGTTTCGTTGACATGTGGTCCCGTTCCAACATATCAGTGAGACGACAGCGAGTAGTAGGAGTATTTTCGAACCGACGTGTAGGCCGGGGCGCCCCTTCATGAACCATGGCAAACTGGCAACTGTCCACCGACTCTTCGCCTTTCCCTCTTGATTTGGAACTGATGTCGCACGCTCTTCCTCTCCCTCCTCCATTTTACTTTAGCCCTTTACCCTTTCTTCTGTCATTGTTCGATCATCTTCTCCATGGAAGGAACAGGACGGAAACGACCCCGTTATTCTTGCCCCGATCTGAAAGATGACGTGGTGGAGAAACTCATTGATCGGTGCGACATCATCACCTCGTCTAGCATGGCAGGTTCGTTCAAGCCCATTCTCGACTCAACTAATAACATCATTACAAGGAACCTAAGAGTCAAGGAGCGGTTTGATCTCCCCTATCTTCTTCGCCATGACCTTGATGACTGGCACCGTCACGACGGAGGCCTCGCCCTGTGCAAGTTGATGCCGCTTGATAATGATACGTATGATGTTAAGATGCCATCGCTTGAGGGCAAGGATTGGGCAGGTGCAAATGGAGATTGTGTTGTTTACATTGGGTCCAACTGCAAGTGGGAACTTGTGAATGTGTACACTCGTGACCGGGTTCCACTTCCAAAAATCTCAGCAGACTGCCCAGAGGTTGAGCACACCGGTATTGTACGCACGTTCAAATACAATCATGGTGACTGTCTTCTATGGAAGATAGCAATTTGTTGTGACACTCCAAAAAAAATTTGTGATTTTGTTTTCAGAAAGAGCCTTGCTTGGTTTGAAGAAGGTCATTTAAACCCTTCTTAAAAACCCTCTTATGAGTTTGCCCCCTCAAAAATCTTTTCTTGGATTTAGTTTCTTTTAAAAATAAAACCTTTTGCTTTTGGGTTTTCATTTGATTTTTAGTCCATTCTTGTTTACCATACCTCTTATGGTAAAACTCCCCCAAAAACCTCTCTTCCCACTTGGGTACAACCCAAACATTCTGTCCAAACTAATAAAATCCATTTTTGGATTTTATTCCAATTATTTCTCTTCCCAAAACAATTCTATCCTTTCTTGTGAACCTAGGCGATTTGCAAAGCAAGTACCCTAATGCCTTTGATCCTTGATCCCAAACCAACTCCCCTGGATAGTCCTTAGTACCCACAACCTAGAACCATCTTGATCCACTCTTCTTCTTTTCAAATATTTCAAATTTCACTCTCTGCAAGTTTGGACCAGATTTGCCAAATTTGGTGAAATTCATATCTCCATTCTTCCAAAAATTCCACCAAAATTCAGGCAACCTCTAGTTGCAATGATAGACCTCTCCACCAAAAATCAGCTCAAGGAAAAATACCTACATGCCAGAATCATTCTGTCGAACACTTGGCGTGCACTGTTTTGTTCATATTCAATAAAATTCAGAGTTCAGTGTCGTTTCCCCGACAGAACTTCAGTCACATGCCCACTGTGCATTTGGCTCGATGCTCGCAGCCCCTCCCTCTTGTCCGGAGCTTCACACGCGCGCTTGGCGCCTTCCTGGCATCGGTGGCGCCCTGGCCTGCCTGCGCCGGCGTGCTTTGCGGCGGCAGAACCACCGAAACAGCCGACAGGGGGCAACACCGTGGCAGACCGCCGTTCGGCACCGCCCAACCCTCTTGGTAGCTCCGCGTGGCCATCTCCTTGCCAGCGCACGCATGCAGCACCGTCACCGTGGCCTAGCACGCGCAGAGCGCGTTCTCTGCCGCCAACGGGCCGTGCTGCCGTTCCATCGAAGGCAGGTCGTAACCCTCCCTCCCGTGCTGAGTTGGACCCTGGAATGGCACCACTACTCCACCTAGGCGATGCTCAAGCTCCTAAGCCGACCGTCCCGCCACAGCGCCGCCGTAATCACCTGCTGGACTTATCCGTTCACGGCAACCGCCTCGGGCCGGCTATAAATAGCACCCCCGATCTTGCTCTCGCCCCTGCACAACTCCACCACCTCACTAGACCCCGCCTAGCCACTGGGAGAGCCTCAAGGGGCCTTTCTTCTTCGACTCCGGCCACCTCCGTCCGCCTCAGGCTCCGGCAACATTCTCTTTCGTGAGAACCCCTCCGCCGCCCTACTCTTGCCCGTAGCCCCGTACCACCTCTAGTAGGCTAACCGCCACTTCAATTTGAACCCCGCAGCTCCCTCCGGCGAGATCCACGACCACCCAAACCACCGTCCGCCGGAGCAAGGGCCACCGTCGACACAGTGCTCGGCGGCGACCACCACCACCACCCACAGACGCGGAAAGGTGCCATGATCACGAAGGTAACCCCCGATCACCCAGCCTCGCCGTGGATCGCCGCCGGCGACCACCGCACCTCTCGGGCACCGTCGCGCTCTGTTTTCCCCCTTTGAAATTTCAAACCTGACAGGTGGAGCCCGCCTGTCAGCCTCTCAGCCGTTTCTTTTAAACGAACCATTTTCTGGACTTTTCCGCAGAGCCACCTGGAAACTTTCTGTTTAATTACAGATGGGTCCTTGGACCAAAACTCTTATAACTTTTAAACAGCAAATGATTTTTGATTGATTCCTTTTCTGTCACCTTTATTTTTTTGTCTAGTTTTTATATTTATTTGAAAAATATTTGGAACACTTTTCTGTACACTCACGGTATTTACGTTACGTACGTATTTTTCTTATACCGTAGATTCCGGAGGAAGCAACGGAGCCACAAACTTCACATAGTTAAACTCCAACTACTCCGAACCAGGCAAGTATGTTTGAACTCTTGATATGATGAGTGGTTGTTGCATGTTTGCATTTTAGTATAGTCATGGCCTGTTTATGAACATTTCCTTGAATGTTATATTACATGCACATAAGTGGAAAGTAAGTTTCGCAAAGCAATATGTTGTTGGATACATATTTGCATGGCCATGTGATGGCATGAGGATGGGTAAGATGGCGGTGTTGTGACATGCCAGTCTTATGCCAGATTATTTGACTTCTGTGTCATCATGAAACAAATCACATTCACATTCATTCCTTCCGGTACTATCACATGTTTTCCGAAAGGAATGTGGCTTAGTAAGTTGCAAATCGTTTTCCTGGTACACACCAAATGGAGAGGCCGGGATGAGGGTTCCATGGCCCTGGATTAAAGACCGTCATCCGGTCAGGGGGCATGGGTGTTTCCGGTTGGGACCGAGAGGGGGGCACCCCTTAGGGCGCGCGTATAGAAATTTGATCCCATGCTATTCGAGGTTGTGACCTCCCCATCTCAAAGTTTTTCTTGGACGTTGTCCAGGGTGATTCCTGGCATCGTGAGGTGAAATGGATGAGTACTAGTTAAATGTGTTTCTACTGAAATACCATAAACGGAACTAGTCCATTTGGGACTATGGAAATCCGTTAGCTGTGGTCAGTCCATACCAACTCTGTAGAGTTACCAATCTTTCAATTATCTTGTACTTTGTTCAAGTACTATATCCATCTTATCTAGTCAGGTATCAGCCTCAGTGACAAAACTCCGGAGAAATACATGTGTGATAAATCTGGTTAAAAGACTATTCTTGTGGATGGACTAATCTTGTTATTTACTTTGTTACAAGCCCTGTCTGTGATGTCGCTCAGACGTCCGACGGTGGCATACTTGTATTTACATTTAGTGTAAGCCCTGTCTGTGATGTCGCTCAGACATCCGACTATGGCATTTCTTTTAAAGCCCTGTTGTGATGTCGCTCAGACGTTCGACTGTGGTATTTCTTTTAAAGCCCTTTTTGTGATGTCGCTCAGACGTCCGACTGTGGCATTTCTTTTATATGTGATGTCGCTCAGACGTCCGACTATGGCATTTCTTTTAAAGCCCTGTATGTGATGTCGCTCAGACGTCCGACTGTGGCATTTCTTTTAAAGCCCTGTATGTGATGTTGCTCAGACGTCCGACTGTGGCATTTTCTTTTAAAGCCCTTTATGTGGTGTCGCTTAGACACCCGACTGCGGCATGAGTTTTATTTGTTTACCTTTCGAGGCGTCGCTCCAGACAGCCGATCGGTTTTCATTCATTTGTTTACTTATCAAGTCATGCATAAATATTATTATTGTTGCATGAGCATCATTTCTATTCGTGACGCATTCATGCATTCATTGATTATATCTTTTGTCCGAACTGTCTTGCGAGTACTTTCAAAGTACTCACCTGGCTTGTTGATTTGGCCAGATGATGATGATGGCGATCTCATGGATGAAGAGTTTGATAGCGAGTCCGATGCCTAGAGGAGTCCCAGTCAGTCCCGTGCGATCCTGTTTGGTCACTGTATTATCCGCTTCCGCAACACCAGAAATAAATTCATCGAGCCTCACCTCGACGCTCGATGAGCTGCCAGTTAGGAGTCAAGTTATCCACCTCTTTTTACCTCAAGCTAGTAGCATGCCACCACATCCCTGTGTCATAACCGCCCTTATGTAAGATATTGGCGAGTTTGTAATAAGATTGTTGAGCAGCCTCGGCTCAACCCTGTAATATATTTAATGCTACTGGCCCTCTGTTCATCAAGTTTTTGTCTACCAGTGAAGATGACTTTTCCTATACTGGGATTTAAAGATCGATTTTCTCAATAATTATTTTATTGAAAAACCGGTCGTGACAGACTTGGTAACCAGAGCCAGGCTGACTGTAGGAAGCCCCTAGGTGCGATCGCTAATTGGTTATTAGCATGATAGAGTTATTCATGTTTTTACAAATGTAGTCATTTTTCTGATAGTCAGCATAAAATTTATGATCTGGTCAGTCAGAAGTTTTGCCTACTTTTGTAGATGGCCGGCAACGACTACGAGTCTCAAATGTTCGCCAACGTGCCTGAGGGGTTCGTCAAGCTCCTCTCCTTCATCGTTCAGGTCGCGATGGGGCCATCTGTGCGCCTAGTCTTCACACTTCATACACACAAGGTCAACGACAGTCTGACCATGCACTAGGCCACGGTGCAATTCAGGGGAGGGCGTGCTGAGATACGCCACTTCCGTTTCTTGGGGAGAGCCATGCCTAGAGAGAGGCATGCTATGCAGATGCCTGCCCGCGAGGCGATAGCTCGTCTTCGGGATGTCCTTCCTGCAATGAAGACCCGTCGCTACCTCTACCTTCCATGCCACGTGCCATACACCTGTCACTACTCATTCTCTTGCCCCAGAGGAGAGCGAGACGAGGCCTTTGAGATGCTTGTCGAGTACCTCCGAGCCCTAGAGGAAGCCTTCGACAGCATGGTGGACGACCTCGTAGCTGCCCGCATGGACTCAGTCCATGGCTGTGCTGCCAACAGGAGGGAACTCTTGCACACCGCTCCACCGCTGACTTTTATCTCGTTCTCAGCTTCTTATTCGCCTACCATTCGCGCCACTACTCGTCGTTTGCCTTCCACTGACGAATTTAACCAAGCTATTGCACCCACTCCCGTTCGTGCTGCACCACTTATTGCACCCACTCCCATACGTGCTACTCCACCTATTCCGCCCACTCTTATTTAGGGTACTCCACCTGCGGCACCTGCTCCATTAGCTCAGTGCAGCGTCCCTCGTCTGGAACCTATTAGCGAGGAGGAAGTTGATTCCCCAGCGTCACTGCGTCTCACCCTCGGCAGGCCAAGGGAGATCCTCACCATCTCCGTCTGAATACGCGTAGATGCCATGCGATGTACCGACTTGTGTAATATGTTTATATGTACATAGGTTGTGAGAAGTAGCCTGTTTGCGCATCATGTAGGATCTGGAGAAGTGCACTAGTTAAATAACATGTCAGGATTATGTACGCATATCCTCAGTGATGTAATGTATAATTATGCTTGCGTGTAAGATATGTAATAGTCCTTCTCCGCGCGCAATCGTGTTTTTTTAAAATTATCCCGGAGTTTTAAAACTTTCTTGGTGTGTGATTTTATTGACTTCTGCGACTCTCTTTCTTGTCTTACGAGTTTTACAAAATATACCCCAGAGTGAAAGATGTCTCGTCCTTGGACGCGCTCCATGCCAAATCAGCCAGAAGAAAATTATGGCACACCGCAAAACCACAATTTCACTCAGGGACAGACAAGTCAACAGAACAGTGAAACAGCTTTTACACAAGTGTGTCGTCTGTATGAACAGAGTCAGCAACAACACCAAGAAATGATGAGCCAATTCATCAATATGGGAAGTAACTGTGGTCAGTATCAACCACAATCCAAATTATCTGAGTTACAGAAGACTCATCCTCCAACATTTTCTCATACTGACAAGCCTCTTGAGGCCGATGACTGGCTTCGAGACATGGAGAGAAAATTAATTATTGCATAGTGTTCAGACCGGGAAAAAGTATTATATGCACCACATTATCTCACGGGAGCAGCTGCATCGTGGTGGGAAAACTTCCTGCACATGCACCCCAACAAAGATGAAATCACCTCGCAAAATTTCAAAGAAGGTTTTCGTGGGGTACATATTCCTAAGAGCGTTATGAAAATCAAGAAGAAAGAATTTGATGAACTCAAGCAAAGGACCATGACAGTATCAGAATATAACAGCCAATTCACTTTGCTGTCTTGCTACGCTAATGAAGACCGCGTGACCGAGAGCAAGAAGATGGAAAAATTCTTGGAAGGCCTGGCACCCGCTCTTAAATGCCAGCTAGTTGTGCATACCTTCCCAGATTTTAAGACACTGGTGGATAAGGCCATCACCCTGGAAAATGAGCGACGTAGCCTGGAAGATTTCCGCAAATGCAAGAGGGACCAGACTACTTTTGCTCGCAATCACAGAAGCAAGAAGGAATTTCAGAAGGGGGAATCACACAAAACCCCGACGGAAAATTCACGTCCAATCAAGAATTTCCATGCAAGAGACAAGGAGTTCACCGATCGCCCAGGCGTTACCTATTATGCTTGTGGAGAAGAAGGGCACTATGCCAAGCAGTGCCCCAAACCAAGGAACTCAACCCCGAAGCTCAATAATGGTGGCAATAATTCAGCGCCAAAGCGAAGCAATTTCAACCCCAAAAACAACCACCGGAAGGGTCACCTGAACCACGTGACCACGTGACCCGAGAGGAAGCACAGAACGCCCCAGATATCATACTCGGTACGTACCCCGTCAACACAATACCTGCCATGGTTTTGTTTGATTCCGGAGCTTCTCACTCATTTATTTCGAAGAGTTTTGCTTTGCAAAATAATTTTTCGATGCTTCCCTTGGAAAAATCAATGATCATCAAGTCCCATGGGATTAAGCAAGTGACCCAGAGTTACTGTCAAGGCGTGGGTATTGAATTTGAAGGATTGAGGTTTTACGCCAACCTTATTGTATTGGAAAGCAACGAGCTGGATGTCATCCTAGGGATGGACTGGTTAACCACCAACAAAGGTTTTATTGACTGCTTCAACCGGACCGTGATTCTCACACACCATCACGGGAAGAAAATAAAAGTTTCAGCCAAAGAGAGACAAATCCCTCGGCAACCGAGATTAAACAAGGTGGACGTTTCTGAGCTGAACAAGGTTCCAGTAGTATGTGAATTCCCGGACGTATTTCCAGAAGAACTACCAGGCATGCCCCCGGACCGAGAGATAGAGTTCAGCATTGAGCTAGCATCCGGAACCGCTCCCATTTACAAGAAACCATACAGAATGGCACCATACAAATTGGTGGAATTAAAGAAGCAAATAAAAGAATTATTGGAGAAAGGATACATTCGAGCTAGTTCCTCACCTTGGGGTTCTCCAATTTTATTTGCCAAGAAAAAGGATGGGACTCTGAGATTGTGTATTGATTATCGAGCTCTCAACATGGTCACGATCAAGAACAAATACCCAATGCCCCGAATAAATGATTTATTTGATCAGCTCGCACAGGCCAAAGTCTTCTCAAAAATTGACTTGAGATCAGGATACCACCAATTAAAAGTGCGAACAGAAGATATTCCCAAGACAGCCTTCACTTCCAGATATGGACTATATGAGTTCACAGTAATGCCATTTGGACTAACCAATGCCCCCGCATATTTTGTTCACCTCATGAACAAAGTATTTATGAAGTATATGGACAAGTTTGTTGTGGTATTCATCGATGATATTCTGATATACTCCAAAACACCAGAAGAGCACGCCGAGCATCTCAGGATTGTACTCGGAGAACTCAGGAAACATCAATTGTACGCCAAATTCAGCAAATGTGAATTTTGGCTAACACAGGTAGGTTTTCTGGACCATGTGCTAACCCAAGAAGGTATTGCAGTAGACCCGGAAAAAGTCAAGGCCGTACTTGGCTGGAAACCACTAGCTAACGTAACGGACGTACGGAGTTTCTTGGGAATGGCAGGCTATTATCGGAGATTTATTGAAGGATTCTCCACCATAACAAAGCCAATGACACAGTTGCTCAAGCAAGGCAAGAAGTTTGAATCGACAGAAGCATGTGAGAATAGTTTCCAAGAGCTAAATAGCAAATTAACAACGGCACCTGTATTAATTGTGCCAGATATACACAAGAATTTTGAGGTATATTGTGACACATCCCGGAAAGGCCTCGGATGCGTATTGATGCAAGAAGGCAAGGTAGTTGCGTATGTCTCCAGACAACTCCGCAAACATGAGGAGAATTATCCCACCCATGACTTAGAATTGGCGGCAGTCATCCATGCACTCAAAGAATGGAGACACTTCCTACTTGGAAATCGTTGTGAGATATACACAGACCATAAGAGTCTTAAGTACATTTTCACACAGCCGGAACTAAATTTTGCAGCAACGACGCTGGTTAGAGTTGGTGAAGGATTATGATGTTGGAATCCACTATCATCCCGGAAAAGCAAATGTTGTGGCAGATGCACTTAGTCGGAATCCCAGCACGGGCGATAATAGTATACCAAAGTTGAGACCAGAATTTCAACAGGAATTTGCCAGACTCAATTTAATAATGGTTACTGAAGGCAGTGTGTCGAATCTAGAAATACAGCCTACCCTGATGGAAAAGATCAAGGAAGCCCAGCACGGACACCCCAGCATTGAGGGCATAAATAGGAAAGTGAGTTTGGGAAAAGCCTCAGAATTCAACATAGATGAGCAAGGAATGTTGTGGTACGGAGAGAGACTATGTGTACCAAATATCAAGGACCTCAAACAGCAGATATTGGCTGAAAGTCACACAGCTCCGTACTCAATCCATCCTAGAGGGACAAAAATGTACAAAGACTTTCAGGAAATTTTTTGGTGGCACGGTATGAAAAGAGATATAGCCACGTTCATTGCATGATGTGACTCTTGTCAACGTATCAAGGCCGAACACCAGAAACCAGTCGGGCTATTACAACCAAACAAGATACCCGAGTGGAAGTGGGACGAGATCGGAATGGACTTTATCGTTGGACTGCCACGGTCACGACACGGAAACGATGCCATATGGGTCATAACCGACAGATTAACCAAAGTGGCACATTTTATTCCGGTGAAGACAACTTACACCACTCAGAGACTGGCCATACTTTATCTTGCCCGTATCGTCTGCCTACATGGAGTACCAAAGACTATCATCTCCGATAGAGGCACGTAATTCGTCTCTAGATTCTGGGATCACCTACAACAGGCACTGGGAACCCAACTAGCATTCAGTACCGCATACCATCCTCAGACTGATGGGCAGACTGAACGCGTAAACCAAATCCTAGAAGACATGCTAAGAGCCTGTGTCCTCACCTATGGAACCAGTTGGGAAGAAAGTTTGCCATATGCAGAGTTCGCATACAACAATAGTTATCAAGCCAGCTTGCAAATGGCACCCTTTGAAGCTCTGTATGGAAGAAGATGCCGTACCCCGCTAAATTGGTCAGAGACCGGAGACAGCCATATCTTCGGCCCAGATATGCTCAAGGAAGCCGAGGAGAAAGTTAAAACCATTAGAGATCGACTCAAAACAGCTCAAAGTCGGCAGAAGAGTTATTACAATCGAAAGCATCGGGAAATCAGTTTTGAACCCGGAGAATTTGTATACCTAAGAGTTTCTCCTATGAAGGGTCTGCAGCGATTCAGGATTAAGGGAAAGCTAGCACCAAGATTCATCGGACCATTTCCTATAGTGGCCCGAAGAGGCACGATAGCCTACCAGCTAGACCTACCTGGAGATTTATCCGGTATCCACAACGTGTTCCACATCTCGCAATTGAGAAAACACGTGAGCAACCCAGAGAAGCAAGTATCACATGAGAATATTGACGTGCAACCAGACCTCACCTACTGGGAGCACCCCATAAAAATATTAGGAGAGTCTGAAAGGAGGACCCGACAGAAAACCATCAAGTTTTTCAGAGTTCAATGGAGCAATCACGCCGAGAATGAAACAACTTGGGAGAGCGGGGATTTTCTTAGGACAGAGCACCCACACCTGTTTAAGGATCAGCTGAAATCTCGGGGACGAGATTTTTCCTAAGGGGGTAGGTGTTGTGACACTCCAAAAAAAATTTGTGATTTTGTTTTCAGAAAGAGCCTTGCTTGGTTTGAAGAAGGTCATTTAAACCCTTCTTAAAAACCCTCTTATGAGTTTGCCCCCTCAAAAATCTTTTCTTGGATTTAGTTTCTTTTAAAAAGAAAACCTTTTGCTTTTGGGTTTTCATTTGATTTTTAGTCCATTCTTGTTTGCCATACCTCTTATGGTAAAACTCCCCCAAAAACCTCTCTTCCCACTTGGGTACAACCCAAACATTCTGTCCAAACTAATAAAATCCATTTTTGGATTTTATTCCAATTATTTCTCTTCCCAAAACAATTTTGTCCTTTCTTGTGAACCTAGGCGATTTGCAAAGCAAGTACCCTAATGCCTTTGATCCTTGATCCCAAACCAACTCCCCTGGATAGTCCTTAGTACCCACAACCTAGAACCATCTTCATCCACTCTTCTTCTTTTCAAATATTTCAAATTTCACTCTCTGCAAGTTTGGACCAGATTTGCCAAATTTGGTGAAATTCATATCTCCATTCTTCCAAAAATTCCACCAAAATTCAGGCAACCTCTAGTTGCAATGATAGACCTCTCCACCAAAAATCAGCTCAAGGAAAAATACCTACATGCCAGAATCATTCTGTCGAACACTTGGCGTGCACTATTTTGTTCATATTCAATAAAATTCAGAGTTCAGTGTCGTTTCCCCGATAGAACTTCAGTCACATGCCCACTGTGCATTTGGCTCGATGCTCGCAGCCCCTCCCTCTTGTCCGGAGCTTCACACGCGCGCTTGGCGCCTTCCTGGCGTCGGTGGCGCCCTGGCCCGACTGCGCCGGCGTGCTTTGCGGCGGCAGAACCACCGTCACAGCCGACAGGGGGCAACACCGCGGCAGAACGCCGTTCGGCGCCGCCCAACCCTCCTGGTAGCTCCGCGTGGCCATCTCCTTGCCAGCGCACACATGCAGCACCGTCGCCGTGGCCTGGCACGCGCAGAGCGCGTTCTCTGCCGCCAACGGGCCGTGCTGCCATTCCGTCGAAGGCAGGCCGTAACCGTCCCTCCCATGCTGAGTTGGACCCTGGAATGGCACGACTACTCCACCTAGGCGATGCTCAAGCTCCTAAGCCGACCGTCCCGCCACGGCGCCGCCGTAATCACCCGCCGGACTTATCCGTTCACGGCAACCGCCTCGGGCCGGTTATAAATAGCACCCCCCGAGCTTGCTCTCGCCCCCGCACAACTCCACCACCTCACTAGACCCTGCCTAGCCACTGGGAGAGCCTCAAGGGGCCTTTCTTCTTTGAATCCGGCCACCTCCGTCCGCCTCGGCCTCCGGCAACATTCTCTTTGGTGAGAACCCCTCTGTCGCCCTACTCTTGCCCGTAGCACCGTACCACCTCCAGTAGGCTAACCCCCACTTCAATTTGAACACCGCAGCTCCCTCCGGCGAGATCGACGACCACCCGAACCGCCGTCCGCTGGAGCAAGGGCCGCCGTCGACACAGTGCTCGCCGGCGACCACGACCACCACCCACAGACGTGGAAAGGTGCACGGATCACGAAGGTAACCCCCGATCACCCAGCCTCGCCGTGGATCGCCGCCGGCGACCACCGCACCTCTCAGGCACCGTCGCGCTCTGTTTTCCCCGTTTGAAATTTCAAACCTGACAGGTGGAGCCCGCCTGTCAGCCTCTCAGCCGTTTCTTTTAAACGAACCATTTTCTGGACTTTTCCACAGAGCCACCTGGAAACTTTCTGTTTAATTACAGATGGGTCCTTGGACCAAGACTCTTATAACTTTTAAATAGAAAATGATTTTTGATTGATTCCTTTTTTGTCACCTTTATTTTTTTGTCTAGTTTTTATATTTATTTGAAAAATATTTGGAACACTTTTCTGTACACTCACGGTATTTACGTTGCGTACGTATTTTTCTTATACCGTAGATTCCGGAGGAAGCAACGGAGCCACAAACTTCACACAGTTAAACTCCAACTACTTCGAACCAGGCAAGTATGTTTGAACTCTTGATATGATGAGTGGTTGTTGCATGTTTGCATTTTAGTATTGTCATGGCCTGTTTATGAACATTTCCTTGAATGTTATATTACATGCACATAAGTGGAAAGTAAGTTTCGGAAAGCAATATGTTGTTGGACACATATTTGCATGGCCATGTGATGGCATGAGGATGGGTAAGATGGCAGTGTTGTGACATGCCAGTCTTATGCCAGATTATTTGACTTCCGTGTCATCATGAAACAAATCACATTCCCATTCATTCCTTCCGGTACTATCACATATTTTTCGAAAGGAATGTGGCTTAGTAAGTTGCAAATCGTTTTCCTGGTACACACCAAATGGAGAGGCCGGGATGAGGGTTCCATGGCCCTGGATTAAAGCCCGTCATCCGGTCAGGGGGCATGGGTGTTTCCGGTTGGGACCGAGAGAGGGGCACCCCTTAGAGCGCGCGTATAGAAATTTGATCCCATGCTATGCGAGGTTGTGACCTCCCCGTCTCAAAGTTTTTCTTGGACGTTGTCCAGGGTGATTCCTGGCATCGTGAGGTGAAATGGGTGTGTACTAGTTAAATGTGTTTCTACTGAAATACCATAAACGGAACTAGTCCATTTGGGACTATGGAAATCCGTTAGCTGTGGTCAGTCCATACCATCTCTGCAGAGTTACCAATCTTTCAATTATCTTGTACTTTGTTTAAGTACTATATCCATCTTATCTTGTCAGGTATCAGCCTCAGTGACAAAACTCCGGAGAAATACATGTGTGATAAATCTGGTTAAAAGACTATTCTTGTGGATGGACTAATCTTGTTATTTACTTTGTTACAAGCCCTATCTGTGATGTCGCTCAGACGTCCGACGGTGGCATACTTGTATTTACATTTAGTGTAAGCCCTGTCTGTGATGTCGCTCAGACATCCGACTGTGGCATTTCTTTTAAAGCCCTGTCTATGATGTCGCTCAGACGTCCGACTGTGGCATTTCTTTTAAAGCCCTTTTGTGATGTCGCTCAGACGTCCGACTGTGGCATTTCTTTTAAAGCCCTTTATGTGAT
>NC_057801.1:219367697-219375881 GCF_018294505.1 Triticum aestivum | reverse complement strand
GCATTTCTTTTAAAGCCCTGTATGTGATGTCGCTCAGACGTCCGACTGTGGTATTTCTTTTAAAGCCCTGTATGTGATGTCGCTCAGACGTCCGACTGTGGCATTTTCTTTTAATGCCCTTTATGTGGTGTCGCTTAGACGCCCGATTGCGGCATGAGTTTTATTTGTTTACCTTTCGAGGCATCGCTCCAGACACCCGATCGGTTTTCATTCATTTGTTTACTTATCAAGTCATGCATAAATATTATTATTGTTGCATGAGCATCATTTCTATTCGTGACGCATTCATGCATTCATTGATTATATCTTTTGTCCGAACTGTCTTGCGAGTACTTTCAAAGTACTCACCTGGCTTGTTGATTTGGCCAGATGATGATGAAGGTGATCTCATGGATGAAGAGTTTGATAGCGAGTCCGACGCCTAGAGGAGTCCCTTTCAGTCCCGTGCGATCCTGTTTGGTCATTGTATTATCCGCTTCTGCAACCCCAGAAATAAATTCATCGAGCCTCACCTTGACGCTCGATGAGCTGCCAGTTAGGAGTCAAGTTATCCACCTCTTTTTACCTCAAGCTAGTAGCATGCCACCACATCCCTATGTCATAACCGCCCTTGTGTAAGATATTGGTGAGTTTGTAATAAGATTGTTGAGCAGCCTCGGCTCAACCCTGTAATATATTTAATGCTACTGGCCCTCTGTTCATCAAGTTTTTGTCTACCAGTGAGGATGACTTTTCCTATACTGGGATTTAAAGATCGATTTTCTCAATAATTATTTTATTGAAAAACCGGTCGTGACATTTGTCGAGTTCCCAACCGCTCTTGGAATTACAACAACTATGAAGTTGTTGCTATCTTCGACAAGCTTGTTGCCGTCCTTGGTGGTTTGACGCGATGGATATTCCTCAAAAATCAGTTTCTCTACACGCATGAGTACTGTGATGCAATTCAATACGAGGGCCTTGTGTTTTCTGCCACCACTCGTGGCATTGTTTTTGCATGGAATCGTTATGATTTCGGTACGTTTGTCTTCCACCGTAATTATAATTGTTTCATCCACATGCATGCGGGTTAGCAAGTTTCCCTTTACTAATTAACCTTCTTCTTGTGTTTCCAAGGTCCTGTGAACATTCCACCACCTATACTTTAAAAAATTTATAACCAAGGGGGAGAAGACGATGGTGATGATCATGACCATGAGGACGAGCAACGCTCATATACTCTTTGGCGCCTGGCAACTAATTCCGATGGATCACCCCTTCTCATGTGTATACAGCCCATTGATGATGTTACTGCTAAGGAAGCAGGTGTAGTCTCCCATGGTTGCACTCGCCGGACCTATTCCAACACCCATTTCATGGTATTCGGGATGGATACTAGTGTGCTAGCGCCAACACCTTCTCCCTGGTACGGAATTGATAGTCTTGGAGAAAACTCGCTCTTCCTTGGACAAAACTATCCGATGATGGCAAAAGGCGATCCAACTGCTGTTGACACAACATTACTAGCACCATTTATGAGAAGCAACTGTGTCTATACCTCGTACATTAGCGTGGTTCCCTACCCTAGTACTGATATAGTAGGCCGCTTCAGCCTGGATGATCAGTCCTGCATTGGTCTCGAGATCGACAATAGATGGCCCGTCCCAGAGAATCACTTGTGGTTCAAAGCAAGCGTTTCCAATGCCGAGGAATGGTTGAGTTGAAGTTCATTTCAGTGCTTGTTATTTGTTGTGTGGTGAAAACTTTAGTATTTACAATGTATCCTCATTGTCGATGTGGGTTGATGACCTATTGTATGTAATAAAATGATATGCCTATGATAAACTTACTAAATTTATGAATGGCTTTCGAGTTGCTTCTGTGAGTTAGTGGTGCGACGAGAAAAAAAAATATTTTCCGAATACATAATTGTACGTGCATTGCAATAGGTTATTGGATGAGGCCAATCAACAATAGTAGTACACTATTTGTACTAGCTTCACATGCTTCGCGCGTCGTGCGGGTGTTTTTACTATAGCCATATTGTACGTAACCAGCACCTCGAATCCTCGATACTAGTACTATATAGTAAGTAGTAGGAGTAGTAGGGTGGCGTGGGCCAGAACAAGCATTCACGTCCAGGAGTACGACACACGCCACTAGCACGACTTCCATCTGACACCATATTTCTTGGAGTCCCTGCTAGAGCAATCTCTTCAACCTCATCGTTTCTCTAACTCAGCCATCGTGCGGCGGGCGAGGTGGGGGTTTGCCGATAGTCGGTTTCCTAAACTACGATCCCACTTGTAAGGCCAACTCCAACGCTCTATCAGTATATGGATGTACTCTTCTTCCCAATACAAAAACTTGCATCCATTCTACTCCCTCCGTTGCACAATACATGCCTTCTATTTGTCAAAATATATATGTATCTAGACATGTTTTAGTATATAGGTACATCCATTTTTGGACAAATGGAAGTCAAGTATTTTGGAACGGAGGGAGTACAATAAAACTTTTAAGTTAGCACAACTAGTCTAATCCGAGAGCACAACCGAAGATTTGGTCGGGTTCTTCCTCCTTTTGCCGACACGTGGGACATCCAGCATCCAGGTCGTGTCATGAAAGAAAATAGAGTGGTAGTTGAAGCCATGAGATGTGCATCTTGGGTTAAACTGTAAATAGAATCTTACTACTCTTGAGTAACTCCAAAAGCGGCCACCGAAGATCTTTATTGGATTTGTTTTTCATCACCAGCACGTCGAGGTGAAAGATGTGTAGGTTCAGTGGGTCCTCTTGCGTTTTCACTGACATGTGGGGCCGCATGTGAGCAAACAGACGATGGGCTCCGCGCGTCCGCTGGCTGGCTGAGAAGAGAGATAGAGGAGGGATGAGCATGGGCTACAGGAAATTTGTTCTACGTAACCAGCACCTTGATATTCGCATGTGGTTGTTTCTAGAATAAAAAAAGGAGGTACCCCTACTTATGTTACTCCCACTACGCCTAGCCTAAGGTTAGCAGGTGACCTTGCGCTTGGCTCTTCGCGTCTTCCGGAAGTCGATGGTTCTACAGTAGTGCTTCTGGCAATCTGACACCAAATGAACTTCTGCACGTCCACCGCTTGTAAGCAAAAGTTCCTCCTCGTGTTGAGAGCCACCACGCACGCGTTGGCGAGCGAGAAGGCGTAATCAAGCTTCCCGTCGTTCTGCGAGTTGACAGGACACATCAAAGTTATTTACTAGTAGTACGTACTCTCTCCAAAAAAGGGCTGACCATGTCATTGCTACCATCCTGTGCTCCGTCGTTGAGTACGTACACTATTCTTGTGCCATCGAGGAGAAAAAATATTGCGTAGGTGCCATCGAGAAGTGCATGACTCACTTACGAAAAAGGGTTTCCCCCCGCTTTCCCCCTCGCGCGACTCACTTACGCACTGCTTATCTGATTATCTCCATTTTCTTGCATGACACGTGCAGCTTGATGCTAGATTTCTCGCGTGTTGGGAAAAGGATGAACGAAGCTCACGTAAAAGAAAAGAGTTGAAGAGCATAGAATCCCGACGACTGAGGAGGAGCAAGGAACCTCGCGGTGGAGCGTCTGCAAGGAACCTTGCGTGTTTTCCCCTATTTTTTGCCGCCTGCCCACCTATAAACAACTAAAAAAACATGAACTTTTCGCTAACCACTAGAAACGGTACATCAGGATGCTAAGTTGAAGATGTTTTATACTCCCTCTGTTCCCAAATATAAGTCTTTTTAGATATTTCAATAAGGGACTACATACGAAACAAAATGAGTGAATCTACACTCTAAAATATGTCTGCATGAATCCGTATGTTGTAGTCTATTTGAAATGGCTAGAAAGACTTATATTTAGGAACGAAGGGAGTAGTTTATATTGAATTATTGATAACCACGCAACAAGCCACGCATGTACAGGACGCATGCAGCCACGCATGTACACAAGCCAACGCACTAACTCCATCCGATCCAACTCATGCACATACGCGCACAACATGGAGCACACAACGCACGTAGACAAGACATGCATGCACACACGCTCGGCCGCAGAATGCACATGAATAACACATGCATGCGCACACACTCGGTTGCATGGAGGCATGCGCCATCCGCGGCGACGTCCGGTTCGTCGTGCTACAGCGAAGCTCGCACGCAACGGCGCATACGCATCTCTTGCAGCACCTCTTTGTCGTCGTTGCTCAACTACTAGTCGGAGACGAAGATGACTGCAGTCTCAGCCTTAGAGCTAGCACCAATGGAAAAACACGCACGCTGCACACACACGAGCACATACAGAGTGCCCACGACGTGGTGGTGGTGTGTCCCCAGTCGCCTCTACTCCTTCTGCGCACGTTGTCTATCAAGGCGGCTGCATGCTAATGATGATGTGGGTGAGATCTTCTAGGACTCAGATGATGACGAGGGAAATTATGAGACACAAGGTGACATACACGGTCAAGGTCCATGGTCAAGGGGGTACTAGTAAGTGCTTAGATGTGCTTAGAGCAAGTACAATAGAGCTGAGTCAGCGGGCTATAAGGAACAAACTATAGTATATTTCTGCTTAGTTGGAGGAAAGAGAAGAGGAGAGAGAAGGTAAGCGAGATCTTCGTGAAGAGCCAGCTCCAGCACGTGCTCCTAGGCACTTTGTGAGAATGAAAGGTGGGCCACAGAACAAAAAAGTAGTAGTACACTCTTTTGATCTACTATTGTACATGTTGACTATAAGATGGGCTGTAGATGACATGGCACTAGCTTATAGCCAGCAGCTGGCTATACTATTAATGCTCTTTAGATGAGGTGCTAAGTGCATTAAATGGCTTAGTAACTCAAGTCTTCAATGCATAGGTGCTTAGTTTATTTGTGCCACATCATATTTTATGCCTACGTGGTAGGCTTAGCAGCTATACATGGTGGAGCACTAGGAGAGGCCAAGGCTGGTCATAGTGGGGAGTAACTTGTACTGTAACATATTACTATGTTACTCTAAACATCTCTATAAACCGGAAAGGAGGGAGTAGTAACATAGACTAGTGTCATATGCAGAGTATGGGAGCACATGATATTTCCCCGTCTGGACCGATCCCAAGTTGGCTTCTCACCTTTTGGCCCAACAAAAACCCCTCCACGCTCCCGCGCGCGCTTCCCGCCCGGCGCCAGCTGAGCCCGCGGCTCCACATTGATGGCAAGTCTGGGCGACGCGACCTCTCACTGCTTCCGCCGTTGAAGTGGCGCACCGACCGAGGGCACCGCCCGCTGCACGCCTGGCATTTCAGACTACACAGTGGATAGTAACTTTTAGAGCAAGTACTACAATTAGATGACATAAGCAGGCTATAAGGATTTAAATATAGTATTTGTGCTTAGTTGAAGGAGAGAGAAGAGGAGAGAGAAGAGAAGCAGATTGTAAACGTGTAGACGGTTGTACTCCAACATACTTTGTGAGACAAAAGGTGGGGCCATTATTAATGATATTGTATTTATACTAAAGGGACTAACGGACGCCTTAATTACTCCGTTTTATTTTTGAGACAAACCTTGGTGGGGCTATTATTGACTTTTTTTGAGCTATTATTGACTTGCACGTGGGGTTTGGGGGCCAAAGGCCTACTATTATACTCGCACGACCGACCTGACATGCTATACCCTAGCCGCCGCTGTATCATATGGTTTCGCACCGTTCCAGATCTTAGCACCGCCACACAATTCTTCTCCAGCCTTCCTTCCGGCTTGCACTGCGAGAAGGGACAGCAGTCCACCGAACCCCGCCTTTCGTGATCCTGTACGGGAGAGGGGCGATCAGGTTTTTGGGGAGCACACTCCTGTGACTGCTGCCAGCGACGACATCCTCAACGACAGCCTTCTTCCCCGACCTCGGTAACCTCTTCATCAACGGCATGAGTGACAACATCAACCACATCGGTTCTGCTCCCGCTGTACAGTATGTGATTCTGTCCTCCTGGTTTAGTCCGTATGATTACTTTGATGTTTGCAATTGTCGTCATGATCTATTTACTGCTGATTCGGATTAAATCTCATATTAAATTGCTCATATATTCAACAATCCAATCCAAAAACCTGATCACAGGCAGTTTACTCCGAGTGGTTTTGCTGTGATTTTGAAGCCGCCTACTTTTAAGGGGGTGCAATATAATAGGTAGCGCACAAGAGCAGTATATTGGTTTCAGATAATGTACTGCTATGACGCCACTAAGGGTAAGCCTGAGGGCGATATTAATCCTACACAGCAGGAAGTTGTTCAGAACATGGATACCCTCTTCAAAGCCGCCCTGCTGAGTGTTCTTGACGATTCCATTGTGGATTCATATATGTCGTTTGACAGCAGCAAAGACATGTGGGCTGCGCTCGAGGCCACGTTTGGGCCCTCGGGCGCTGGCAACGAGTTGTACGTCATGGAGCAATTCTTTGACTACAAGATGACTGATGAGCGCTCTGTTGTTCAGCAGACTCATGAGATACAGTCACTCTCTAAGGAAATTGAGTACTTTAAGTGTGTGTTGCCAGACAAATTTGTTGCTGGGACCATCATTGCCAAGCTTCCACCTTCATGGGACAATTTTGCTACTTCTCTGGAAAACAAGAGACATGAGTTTTCTGTTTTGGATCTCATTAGCACTCTTGATTTTTAGGAGAAGGCGAGAGCAAAAGACACACGTGCTCGGGTCGCCGAGGGAGCTTGTAGTGCCCACATGGTACACGAGAAGAACTTCCAGCCCAACCAGCCCCAAAACAACAAGAACAAATCTCAGGGGAAAGGCAAGTTTGATGCAAAGAACAAGTCGTCACATTCTAACAACTTCAAGAAGAATTCTCATAACGGGAAGGGATACAAACCTCAATTTTGGTAGCATCGCAAAAAATTTATATGGCTGCATCTACCTGCTGTCAGCTAACCTCATGGTGCTCCAGGTATTCCTACATTCGTAACTAGGTACAATTACCACCGCAAGATGAAATTAGCTTTTTTGTACGTTGACTTGCTGAATGCAGTGCGGAACGATCCTGTCATGTGTGGAGGAGCAAACAAGCAGTGCAGCCGAAGGTGGAAATCAACCAAGGACTTATGAAATTATATGTAATCTTCCTCAGGCAGGTCAGTATCCCCTTCGTCCAGATGATCGTGTTTTGTCATGTCGAGCTATTGATATGTGCTACTGCTTTGCAACACCGTTTAAGTATAGCTACTATATTCCTATCTTTCCAGATTCAGGACAATGAATATGATATCAGGGGAACTGCACAATATGGACCCATGTTGAGTCATCTCTATTGCCTCATGTGTTTGTTGCAAATGTGTCAGCATCAATTGCAAGATGACGCAGCTAGCTAGTAGTGGAGTTGCCAACATGCTCAAAGTGCTCGCAACATTGAGAAGAAACAAGCATGCCCAGGAAATTAATGCGTGCGTAGGGAGGCCCTTTGCTCAGAGAAGCATCGACCGATTTTCTTTATTTCCACACCTTCTCACAGCTTTGTATATTGGTTATAGTATGGTGAATCATTGAGATGCATAGACATGCTGAACTTTTGTTCTTCTGAATGTTAGTTTAATGTGAGTGTCTGCATCCAGTACCACATCCTCAAATTTGGTGGATGCACACAGAGAAAATAAATCTCCTTAATTTACTCCATAACCACCCTATTAAATAGGCCTAGTAACAAACCAGGCGCATGCAGTGGCCGGCGGGCACATGCATCCTGCATGCATGGCCAGTCAGCCAAGCCCATGGGCCAGCTCCAATGCAACAACGCAAAAGAAGAGAGCGGTTCTTGGGAAAAAGCGAGTAGTTAGTGCAGCGGGCCTTATAAACACGAACATCTCGCTCTCCCGCTTCCGTCTTCCCACCCAATTCCCCCCGCTCCCCAATATTCCTCACTCGTCCAGAAAACCCCGCTCACCTTCTTCCTCACTCGTACAGAAAACGCCTGCTCCTCTTCTTCCACTCCTACAGAAATCCCCAGCCCTCCCTCTTCCCCACTTGCACTGCCACTAGGCTTGTCTCTAGCTACTCTCCTCAAACCCGTGAGCTCGGCGCGACGCCACAAGGAAAATGGAGTCGGCTGGCCCCAACGCCAAGAAGATGAGGCTCCCGCCAGCGGCGATGCCAGTTGTAGATCCCGCACCCGGTAGCGCGGGGAGAAGCGGCGAGCCCCCACCCCCCC